>NC_061112.1:38927375-39050158 GCF_002878395.1 Capsicum annuum | reverse complement strand
GTTGTAGCAAGGATGGGAGGAAAACATAGGAAAGATGAACAAAATAAATAAAATCTGGTACAAGTGAGTTGATATGAGTTTGACAGCATTTCTTGTAAGCCGTCAGAGATGTGGTCAGCTACCAGAAAAAGGCGTCAGGAAGAACAGTGAAGAAGAGTTCCTGGATGAAGGTGACGACATTCTCAATATGCAGTCATAAGTGTGGTAAGCCATCATAAGATGCCGTCAAGTGGGATAGAACATGGTAAAATAAGCTGAAGGTATGACGATATTTGCTACATGTCGTCACTTCTCTGGTAAGTTATCAGAGGACATCGTCAGAGTAACGCAGAACAGGTTAAGAAGGCACGACTTTTGACGATATATCTGAGATGCCGTCAGAAGCCTGACGATCAACACCAATATGCCGTCACCTAAATCTGAGCCCAACTGTGATTTTATTATTTTATTACCTTAATTAGGCTTTAGTATAGATAGCATCTTTTAGGGTTTCATTCACAACTTCAGAAGCAGCTTTTGACATTTGTAACTTTGTAAAGGGGAGTTCACTTGTTTTTGACTCTCTTAACTGAGAATTCAATTTTCCATCCTTTGATTTAGTTGTGGGAAATTCTTATTGTACTTGAAGGAGAAACAACTTTGAATTTCATCTTTTGTAAGTTCACTTGCTTTAAGTTATGAATTTAATCTTTGTTATCTCTTTCTATCTTATGAGCAACTAAAACCCACAACTAGGGTTGTGGGATCTATGATTATTATTTCATTGATTTAATAGTTGGATTAGGATTTGAGTGATTGTGAGAACGTCTTGAAATTCTGTTGTTTTAACTGGAATCTATTGGTTGCAAACATTAGGTTATGCCTTAGGTTTTATTTGCTTCTAACGGAGAAATAGACTAGAGGTCGTGAATTATCAATAGGGACTCAAAAACTACCAACCTTCTATTTAATGATTGATGCCGTAATTGAATTAATCTACCTGAGATAACATCCATTTGGATATAGATAAATTATCTAACTTCGAGAGAATTAGATAATAAATTGTCTGGTGAGGTCAAGAGATAAGTCAGTAGTATCATTGGTAGGGATAATCTGCTGTTCCCGCCTATCACGAGAATCATGAACAGTTATTATTCAATGGAGATTAATAGTCATAGTGATCACAACCCTAGTTTCTCTATATCATTGATTCAAAATATTGAACTCTAAGTTTTGAGTTCTAAAATAAGTTGAAACGTTAAAATTTGTTTGATTGATAAAAACCCCTATTTTGTCTTTTCTTATTATTTATTTGAATTTAACTTGTAGCTATAGTTTCGAACTAGTTTAATCGCCACTCACATTGTTCCATATGGATTCGACCCCGACTTCGAAGTTGGGTAAATATATTGACGACGACCGCCTTGCACTTATTTGAGGTGTAAGTTGAGCGTTATAAAAAATGACGCTATTGCCGGGGAATAATTTGACATATTAAGTTAGTTTGGAATTTTAGCTTACTTGCTTGAATTCAAACTTGTAAATATTTGTTGTGATTTTGCTTTGTTCTTGTGTTAGGTAGATTTTCTTTATTTTTGTTTATTTCTTACTATGGCATCATGGAATGAATGTAAGTTTGATGGTTGGAAATCTTATCTGGATGATTCATGTCCATATTGTGATGGACCCCACTTTTGGCAAAATTGTAGATATGCTCCTCAGAGATAGATGTGTGCACCATCTCCATCATACTGGGAGTATAATTATTCTTTATGTGGTGGTCAAGAAGGACATTGGATTGATTGCCCAAATGCCCCTTCCCCCTATTGCGCTAACCTAGGTTCTAGTACTTCTTATGAGAATGACTGGTCTTATGGTCAAGAAAAGAAAGAACGAAGCACCGGAAAGAGTAACATTGAAGCTATGCTTCAACTAATGTTAGATCGTATATACACAACGAATGATTCCATATGTGACATACGTCAAGACATTAGGGCATTTAATGAGGGAAGAGAAAGGATAGAAGAGATGGATTCGAGGTCAATTATCCAAAACACTTTTCTATATTATGCTTAGATGATATCTTGTCTGTGGAATCATTTAAAATAATGGAAGAGTGTGACGATGAAGAGCAAGATTCCTATACTAATGATGAGCTTGATGTTGATCAACCCTTGGAGATGTCCCAACCAACCGAGCCAACCATGAGGGATGATGCCAAGATTGAGGGAATGGTGCTAGAGGCAAAAGAAGAAGCCAAGCCAATCTCTTATGAAGACTCTAGCCCAATTCAAAATAAAAATGCTGAGCAGATAAATAAAAGTGAGTGTGTAGAGGATAGTGTAAATTTTGAAGTAGGATTTGTTGGGCCACACTCGAAGCATTTTTCCACATTATGTTTAGATGATATCTTGTGTGTGGAATCATCTAAAATAGTGGAAGACTGTGAAGATGAGGAACAAGAATCCTATATTCTTTATTTTATACTTGATAAGAAACACAAAAACACACCTTACTTTAAAGCTGAGTCGTTTACCATGCATCATCCATTACTCGGCTTCTTAATCTTTATACCACCTCCCTATGAGTGAGGCAAAAAGATGGACTATAAGTTGGGGGTGAAATTCATATCCTCAAGGTAGAGGAATAAGCTGAGTTGGATCGTGCCGCGGCGTTAAACTAGGTGCTTCTTCGGAGACAACCTAAGGTATTTTGTTGTTTGTATTTGTATTGTGTGATTGGCATCAGATCTTTGCACCCATAGTGCCACAGGTATGTTTCTAACTCTCTTATTTTGGATTGATGCATTGGGAATAGTGCATGATATTAAATTGAGGGTGGGACTACTTGTGGGTGTGATGTCCTCCTGGGGTTTTTGTCACCGTGCCTCTTTTCTCCAGAGTCTTGTTCCTAGTAAAGCTGGTATGTTTAGGCGTATTGTGTTTTTTTTTGTGATGTGGTGTGGTTAACTAGAGAAAAATAAGTATCTAGAGCAGTTGACATATTTTTATTGATTTTTGAGACTGATAAACACCTCTTCGTTGGCCTGTTTTATAATTGTGTGATGTACATTTATGTGTGACCACTGTGCATCTTGTTATGACATTAGTACTAGTGACATGATATCCACTGCTAAACAATCGCATGAGCCGGATAGGTAGTAGCTTGTAATGCACCTTTGTGCCATGTGTGTGTGAGATACTACTTAGTTCCCTTTGTGTGTTAAATCCAGAACATGCCCGGTTAGTCTTACCTTGGTTAAAAGATAAGGGTTAGGAAAGGATCATAGGCCATTTTGATTTTTAAGTCACCTTTTGCCTAAATGACCTTCCCTGTATGCATGATATCTCTTGATCCCTATTTTGAGCCTGAATTGACCATTTCTTTCTATGGCACCTATCACCTTCCCGTTTAGATCATAATGAACCTATTTTAGTCCTGGTCCTCCTTGGACACTGTGTACCTAAACTTAGACAAACAACCTAAGTTGAGGGTGGCTATCATAGGGGTGCGTGATGTAAACTGAGTATGAATAAAGGTAGAATAAAAGGAAAAGAATAAGTGAAAAAGAATAAAAAGTTGAGTGGTGTGGAAGAAGAATACGAAAAGAAAAAGAATGAAAAAGAAAAGCCACATCTATCCTGAATAATGTGTGATCAAGAAAAGGAGAAAAAGAAGAAAAAGGTTAATAAGTGAACCCCAAAAGTTAAGGTAGTGCCAAGGAGGCTTAGTAACTCTAAATGCCATTGAATATCATACCAGCCCTTAGCCTATATTTCAAGCCGAATAAAAAACCTATAGTGATCCTAACTTACCTATCTGGACACCTTGGTAATGAAAATGAGGGCAAGCATATGGTATTTGACATGTATTGATTGAAATTTCTTTTTGAGAGTGAGTGTCTCTTGACCATTTCCGTATTGACATGCTTGAGTTCATATATGAGTGAGGAGGGACTTCTTTGTTGTAAGGGCACATCGGTTGCATTGCTAGCTGTTAACTTGTTTTGATAGTGTAATATTAGTACATGCATGTTTGTTGTTTCCAAATTGATGCCATATCTTGATTCCTTTGGGTTACATTGTTAATCTTCATGGATATGTAAAATTGGATTGAACGTAGAGAGTGGCATGAGTTTTGAGCTAAACTTGATAATCAATTGTGATAGGTATCTTATGTGTCTCTTGGTTAAGCATTGTAGTATGGTGCTATGTAGTTGCTTGAGGACAAACAATTGTTTTAAGTTGAGGGTGTTGATGTGCGAGCAGATGATAACATATTTGAGGCTTTTAACTCTAAATAATTGCGAAGTCTTAAGCAACTTTTGGTTGTTTTTGATTGTTTTCTTGTGATATTGTAGTTGTAGCAAGGATGGGAGGAAAACATAGGAAAGATGAACAAAATAAGTAAAATCTAGAATAAGTGAGCTGATATGAGTCTGACGACATTTCTTGCAAGCCGTCAGAGATGTGGTAAGCTACCAGAAAAAGGCATCAGGAAGAACAGTGAAGAAGAGTTGCTGGATGAAGGTGACGACATTCTCAATATGTCGTCACAAGTGTGGTAAGCCGTTAGAATATACCGTTAAGTAGGACAGAACATGGTGAAATAAGCTGAAGGTCTGATGACATTTGCTACATACCATCACTCCTCTGGTAAGCCATCGGAGGACATCGTCAGAGTGATGCAGAACAGGTTAAGAAGGCACGACTTTTGACGACATATCTGAGACGCCGTTAGAAGCCTGATGATCAACACTCACCTAAATCCGAGCCCAGCTGTGATTTTGTTATTTTATTACCTTAATTAGGCTTTAGTATAAATAACATCTTTTAGGGTTTCATTCACAACTTCGGAAGCAGCTTTTGACATCTTGTAACTTAGTAAAGGGGAGTTCACTTGTTTTTGAATCTCTTAACTTAGAATTCAATTTTCCATCCTTTGATTTAGTTGTGGGAAATTCTTATTGTACTTGAAGGAGAAACAACTTTGAATTTCATCTTTTGTAAGTTCACTTGCTTTAAGTTATGAATTTAATCTTTGTTATCTCTTTCTATCTTATGAGCAACTAAAACCCACAACTAGGGTTGTGGGACCTATGATTATTATTTCATTGACTTAATAGTTGGATTAGGATTTGAGTGATTGTGAGAACGTCTTGAAATTCTGTTGTTTTAACTGGAATCTATTGGTTGCAAACATTAGGTTATGCCTTAGGTTTTATTTGCTTCTAACGGAGAAATAGACTAGAGGTCGTGAATTATCAATAGGGACTCGAAAGCTACCAACCTTCTATTTAATGATTGATGCCGTAATTGAATTAATCTACCTGAGATAACATCCGTTTGGATATAGATAAATTATCTAAGTTCAAGAGAATTAGATAATAAATTGTCTGGTGAGATTGAGAAATAAGTCAGATAGTATCATCGGCAGGGATAATCTGCTGTTCCCACCTATCACGAGAATCATGAACAGTTATTATTCAATGGAGATTAATAGTCATAGTGATCACAACCCTAGTTTCTCTATATCATTGATTCAAAATATTGAAATCTAAGTTTTGAGTTCTAAAATATGTTGAAACGTGAAAATTTGTTTGATTGATAAAAACCCCTATTTTGTCTTTTCTTATTATTTATTTGAATTTAACTTGTAGCTATAGTTTCGAACTAGTTTAATCGCCACTCACATTGTTCCCTGTGGATTCGACCCCGACTCCGAAGTTGGGTAAATATATTAACGATGACTGCCTTGAACTTATTTGAGGTGTAAGTTGAGCGTTATCACTTAAACACTTGTTGTCTGTAATGGGAAAAATAACCACCCCCGTATCTAACCACTTGATTATCTCTTTTATCACTACCTCCTGCATAAGAAGATTTAGTCGTCTCTGATGCTCAATACTGAGAATGTTGTCTAGCTCAAGTTTTATATCGTGATTGCATATACCTAGTGGGATCCACACAATATCTATAATGATCTATGCAATAGCTCTTTTGAATGTTCATAATACTGATATCAAAGCTTCTACCTATGCTCCTGCAAAATCTGTTGCAATGATCACTGGTATAGTATTGTTGGCCCCAAAGAATGCATACTGCAAATAAAAAAGGAAGGCTTTTAATTCGAATATCGATGGTTTTTTAATTAATGGTCTTGCAGGTGGTGTGGTTTTTTTCTTCAAGTCAAGATCTAACTTATTAGGGGAATATTTGTAAGTTCCTATGCCATGTAGTGCACTAGCCATCTCACCATAGTCATCTATCCCATCATTCTTAAAGTTCATAATAACTATTTCTAATGCTCCTATCCCTAATATCTCCTTAATAGGCACATCTACTGTGATCATGTCACTATTTACAACTTCTATCACTTCTACTACTGTCATATTATTCGGCTGTTGTATGGTGATGCATATGTTTAACTTAATTTGCTCATTATTTCATTTGAAAGTGATCTCCTCTAAATCCATGTCAATCAACACCCGACCAATAGACAGGAAGGGTCAACCCAATATGATTAGTTAAAGGGTATTCACTGCACAATCTAAAAACATGAAATCTGCTAGATAAATTCATGAGGCTACCCTTATTTCACGTTATGCATAATACCCACTAACTGCTTTACAGATAAATTAGACATCAACAGCCTTACAGATGTTGTCTTTTGTTCTCCTAACACCAAAACCTTATATATAACTAGTAGCATAACATTTATTCCTTCTCCAGAATCATATAGACCCTGATTAATATCAAATTGCACAATAGAACATGGGATAGTCACTGCACTTGGATCCCTTCTCTTTTCAATTGATAGTGCATGAAAATTTGTACTAAACTATTTTACTATATTTTAGAGCTTCTCTGAAACCCAGTTGTCATCACAATCACTCTAAAAATCATCATCAGTACATCTCAGCTTCTTAAACTCTGTCTCAAGTGGCTCGTCATCAACAATATACTTCTTTTTGGCTCGTAAGTAGTAGTTAGAAAATCCTCATCTGGTGAGTAGTCATCCCTAGTGCCAATATCCAAATAATGAACAAGTGTCGGAGAAGTCTGCATAGTATCACTTGGAAATATTCCTGACTATCTCTCAGCTAAAGTGACAGAGATTTGCCCATACTACTGCTCCAACTGCGTAATATTAGTTGAATGTGATTCAGCCTTTTGGGCTAATCCTAAAATATCAGCCTTAAGCTCTTTCAGGCAAGTTTCTTGGCTCTCTTGACCCTTCATCAGTATGGTCAACATTTCTTTTATTCTTGACTTCGTGTCTCGTCTGACATGTGGGATCTAATTGTATTTGTCGCCATAATAGTTTTGAAATTTATTTCCTTTTCCTTAGGGTCAGAAACCCACTATATACCCGATCTAGATACTTCATCTCTTCTTCTACCTCAGCCTCATAAACTATAGAATTGCACTATGTGACCCTACTACATTAATTTTTGTTGAGTTCACTATTACAAACTACTTGGCAAGCTAACCAATATCATTCCTTAGTTGAGAAATCTCTGACACTTCTTGAACTCACAACCAAAATCAACATCCCATAATACAATCATTGGGGAAATTCATGAGGCACTTGATTATCATAGTTTTGTACATGAATAGGGATGTATATAAGTATGTCATAATTTCCTAAGGCTAGTCTCATAAACAATCCATCAAACAATTTCAATGCATACAATAACACGGGAGTCATTTTGAACATAAGTGTAAAATATAGATTCATCATTTAGGTCCTATTGAGTCATAAGGCATATTCCCTATTCTTTTAGGCCTTTTATTAAACACCTTGCATGCATAGCTTTAGGCTTAAACATATGCAGGAAATCAATACATCATGGTTAATTTAATCAACTCAAGTTCATAGTTTTCAACCTACATACTAGCATAATTTCATGAAAAACACATAAATCTTCCAACTTGTGGATCATACAACACATCAACATAGTCATAATCAATTCACAACATGAATATCACACTTGTATAGTTTAAAAATTGGATTCTTGGGCTCCAAGGATGAAAGGGATCCTTGGTTGAACACTTTACATACCTGGATGGCTGATTTCTTAAAGATTGGTGGAGGAAAGTTTTGAATTCTTTACTTGGAATTAGTCACCTAGGGTTTCTTGTTCTTGAGAAATTGTGGAACAAGGAATGTATTTAGTCAAAAGAGGAATAAATTTTGTGTTTATGAGGGCTGAAGGTCGGGGTAAAAGACCTAATTACCCTTAATAAAGCGGTTATTTAAAGACTAAAAACTGGGCATTGACGCGATTGGCGATGCGGTGCATCGATGGCATCGACGCAATACTCGACGCATTGCGCCATGATCGTGCCGTGTCTCATTACTTTTGATAGGCAACCTGCAACATTATTTAACCAACTTAATTGGAGACGCGGTGCGCCAAGATCGCGTTGGTCCACTATTTTGGGACTTCGAACGTGGTCTAAATAAGTTTTGAAAAATCTGAAACTTGTCCGGGAACACCTATCGACCTTCCTGATCATGAATTAACCAAAATATAGACCGTTGAAGGACATTAAGGTCGTAAAATGATATTGCGAACTTTTGAAGGCTAAAATAAACTAAGTCTGGAAACTTAGCTAGAATTTTCTAAGTATGAGACTCCTTAACAAGCATAAATGGACTGAATTAAGCTTAGGATTTTGCGGGGTTTTACAGTTTTCCATATCTCTTATCCTATATGTTATCCTTGTTTTATATTAAATATATATACGAAAATCTTTATTAAGTTTTTTAGTTTTCATGTTTTATTTTTAGTTTTTAGTTTTGTATAAATCTATTAAAAGTGTGAAAACCCTTAAAAAAGTAATTTAAATTTTTTGCCCTTCATTTAAAAACTCTGCAATAGACGAAATTGTCTTTTCACTATTTCTCTAATATTTAAAACTTAAATTTATTTAAATTTAGTTATTAAACCTTTCCTCGTTTGAATTAAATACCTTAAATTTTGGATTTTGAAATTAATTTACATATTACCTTAACTAAATCTTTAAAAGAAAGTCAATTGATTGAAAATTCTATGATGGCCAATAACGTCGACAATTAATATTGTGGTATAGCTTACCTAGAATACCATTGTTTTAAAGTTTACCAAAAATAATATTTAACAATTCTAAGTCAAATAGAATTATATCTTATATAAAAATAATTTTTACAGTTCCATTTAAGTATATTTTGGATCAACTTTCACAAGAAATATATCGCGTCTCTACTTCTAACTTTACTTCTTATTTTTGTTTTCTTCCAAATCCTTTTCTTTCATTCATTATCATCAACTTTTCTCTCTTTCTTTATTTCTTTTAGCTTATAGCTTTAAAAATTATATTTTAATCACAATCAATAATTGATAATGAATTCTCGTGTTTCTCTTTCAGATGAAAATGTTTTATCAAAATTTTGAACAAAACAAGCATGTTGATGCAAACTAAAGTAGTGTAAAGAATTAAAGATTATCATTTTCTTTATCATTTGATATATCATCGCAAAAATTTAATTTCTAGTTTTTTTTTTCTATGTTGTTTAGAACCTTTGTCAGGGTTGAAAGTTGGTTTATATTGTTGCGGTACTTAAGAGATACACTCTCCTTTTTGTATAACAGTTTGAAAGTTTCTTTTGGTGTTTTGTGAGGAGACATATACAAGTATTTTATTTTATTTTATTTTATTTTTAAATTTAGTTAATATTTTATAGATTATTGTCATGATATGTTGTGTAGCATGTATAAAATTATATTTTTTATTGTTGTTGAAGAATTGTTTTCTAGCCAGTTTGTAGGTATGTATGGATATAGATAGATCAAATGGTTAAGGAAAAGGATAGTGATGTGAATCCAAATTTATTCGAATTTTAATGCACGTAGCATACATCAAGTGGACAACCAAAAAAAGAGAAAAGAAAACCACAGAAAACATGATTTCCCTCATCTGAATCAAAGTTGAAACTGAATCATAAATATAGATACAATCAGCTCAAACACTTTTAAAAATAGTATAAAATATATCCATAATCCAAAAGTTCTTCAAATAGATAAGAGGCATCAAAAGCAATTGAAACATAAAAAACTTCAGTCGTATAGTTTATAGATCCCACAATTCCTCCTTTTTCATTTAAAAGTAGATTTTATATTGGATAAAATTTTAATTCAAATTATTTTTTAATATTTAAAACTTTAAAATTAACTAGAATTTTATTTATCAAAATTTTCCGTATTTGAAGTGTATAACATCCTAAAATTTTAGGAGTTTAAGATTAATTTTATATATATATATAGAAGCAGATCAAATTCTACCTTATACCCTGGTTGACTATTAAAAAATGGATGAAAAGATGTGAAAATTCCAAAAGTAGTTAGCTTTGTTTTGTGGAGCTCATATTATTAATTTGATTAACAAATTATGATATTATTTCTTCTATTAATATTGGATATCCAGACTTTATGAAATTTATTGTTAGCACAAAAAACATTATAAAATTAATTAGACTATGTTTTTCCTATTAAAATATTTTAGTTATTTCTTGAAAATATTTTTTCATGTTTTTAAAAATTGTTTATGAATAATATGAATACAAGTCCGTCTAGACTAAAATAAATGTAGAACAGATATATTAAATTATAATCAAACATTCATGATGTTCTATCACAAGGTTTTGATTCCTTCTTTTATTCGCTGTGTTGTTATTATATAATCTAATTCATCCAATAAATGTTTTAAAGTAAAATCTCAATTTAGATATCAATATTACTAGATGCGTGTAAAAAACTAAATCAATCGATTCTTAGTTCATGCATACCATTGTTTTTGGGTTTAGGTTATTCTTTGTTGTTCAAATTATGTTTTTCACTTATGTCAGAAAATTATATTGATAATATTTGATTTACTTTGCACTGAATTTGTAGGTATCTTGAATATGGTTGAACGATGATAATATAGACTCGATTGATGAATAAAATTTTGAAGACAAGTTAGCTTTAGAGGTCTTCTTTTGTTTAATTGGTAGAATGTACCAATTAACATAACTTTTTCTTAATGCATTGAATTAAAGAATTTGATACATCCAATTAAGGTTGGAACGACTCTAATTATTCTTGTACCACAATGTATACTGCTTTGCTGCTTAGAAATTAATCAATATAATTTGGAGATGCAATGTCAAATCTGACAAGTGATTTGGTGTACAAAATATGATAGAGATTAAGATGAATAAATATTTTATTAGGTATATATATATATACACACACACACATACAGTAATTATACACACACATATATACATATTCTATACAATAATTATACAGATTTTGCACAAATTTTATACATTTTTAGCTACAATTATTATTTAGATATATATTATACAATAATTATACAATTTCTACATATTTTAATAGAGACACATATTTTGTAGAACAACTACATAATTTCTAAACAATTGTATTTAATTATTTGATAAAAAATAAATATTTTTTGCCTCAAAAGAAGTAGCGAAAAATAATTTTAGAAAACTCACTAAAGGTTCCGAATTGGGCCATATCAAAAAGTAGTCAATAAGTGATATTTAAATAGGCCAAGTGGCCTAATATGTTAATGGCATATTATTTTATAGCTATTTTTTGTCAGACGCACGTGCAACACACGTATCCTGCACTAGTATATACATACGCGCACACACACACACACACACACACACATATATATATATATATATATATATATATATATTTATATATATATATATATATACAATAATTATACACACACATATATATACATTCATATTTTACACAATAATTATACAACTTTTGCACAAACTTCATACTTTTTTAGCTACAATTATTATTTAGATATATATTATACAATAATTGTACAATTTCTATAAATTTTAATAGAGACACATATTTTATAGAACAACTATGTAATTTCTACAAAATTGCATTTAATTATTTGTTAAAAAAATAAATATTTTCCCCCAAAAGAAGTAATTTTAAAAAACTCAATAAAGGGCCCGAATTGGGCCATATCAAAAAGTAGTCAATGAATGAAATTTAAATGAGCCAAGTTGTCTAATATGTTAATGGCATATTATTTTAAAGCTCATACCTCACTATACTGAACAAAATAAAGAGTTGATAAATCCAAATTCTTCCTAGATTTATAATTATAGGTCCACATTTTGAACAAAAAGAGTGGAAAGCTTTGGTCAAAAGTCTTAGTTTGCAACATTATTGAACCAAACACAAACTACATTTTTACGTCACTAAACATTCATGATTAAACTACGCAAAAAAACTACCTACAATACATGAATTTCACACAATATTTATCACAAAGCCAAGATAAAGGAAAAGGAAGGCGATTATCATCTGTTGTGGGGCAATGAACAAGGTGCTTGAATCAGATTGTTACAACAAAATTAGTAACTAATGGGCAGAGAAAATGCTTCTTCTCAGCTGAAGAGAAAAAAGAGAGAAAAAAACAAGCTAAGCCCAGATTTTGACTAGTATTTTAGAGAATGGAGAAGGCTTCCCTAATTTTGTTCTTGGCTCAAAGATATAAATGATGTATTTATAGGTGAACATTAGATTTAGGGCTTCCAGTTTTTTTTTGGCACCAAAATGAATTTTTGAAAATTTGATTCTTTTTCAGAAATTTCAAAAAGCTTGTACAAAAATAGGTCTGGCAATCTCTGCCATGGTTGAGGATTGTTGGAACTCAATATGAAAGAGGAAAGAAGTATCATTATTTGGAGAGACTGATAAAAGAGTGGGCTTGAATTGGGTTTGGGCTGCAAATTGAACTTTTATGGGTTGATCTGACATAGCCTACAAATTAAAGTATCTTTTGGATTATTTTGTTGGGCCAATTCTTTTTAGGTCTCCCTTATTCTTTTGAATCATTTTTTTAGCTTCTAATTTAATAACAACGGATATAATAATAAGCACGAAATCTAAAATAAGATGATGATAAATCAATTATTTAAGAGAAATAACAAGTGTAAAATGATAGTAGTGATTTCAATAATATAATATGCATATTTGTTTTTAGTAATTATAGAAATAGTAATGAATAAAGTAATTTGTTATGTTATTTAGATGCTCGACAAAAATAAATTAGAATAAAGGAGGGTCAAAATTGAGTGTCAATCATTTTCAAAACACAAGTTCACATTTTCATGTCACTAATCAGCATTTTAAGTAATTAGACTTAATCATTTTCAAATCACTAATTCACATTTCAAGTCACTATCCTTAGACCACTTTCAAGTCACGAATTCACATTTCAAGTGACTACACTTAATCATTTTCAAAATACAAGTTCACATTCTCAAGTTACTAAATTTAACCATTTTTCAGAACACAAGCTCACATTCGAAGATAAAGCAAACTTATTAATTATTATAATAGGGAAAAGACTCAAATATGTCACTGAATTATAAAAAATTGCTCATTTATGTATTCAGTTAAAAGTTTGACTCGTTCATGGCATCGCCGTTACAAAATCAACTTATCTATGCCATTACTTTTAACAATGAATTTTCAAAAACTGCTTTGCAACGTAAACTCTTAATAGAGGTCCACGTCATTAATTAAAATAAATTAATATTAATTTTAAAATATGAGATCCATTATAAAGAATTGATCTATTTAACATAACCCGACCCTCTCTTATTTTATAGAGAAAAATGAGTCAATAGACCTTCCCAAGTTTCCAATTAAGAAAAGGGGACAAGTGGGTCCCACAAACTAATTAAGTTTAAAAACTAAGTCCTTTGAATAACGGATAGTTGTTTGACAACTACGTTAGTTGTCTAAACAACTTCGCGTAGTTGTTGAACAACTTCTTTCAGTTGTCGAACAACTACGCCTAGTTGTTCAACAACTAGGTGCAGTTGTCGAACAACTGCACCTACTTGTCGAACAAGTTGCGTAGTTGTGGAACAACTGGGACAAGTTGTTCAGACGTAAAAACTTTAAAAAAAATTAAAAAAAATTTGTCCCTCCCACCTAATTTTAAAAACTTAGAGGACTCCTACTTAATTGGACAACTTGTTTGTCCTTTTTAATCCAAAGTCCCAAAAAACCCCACATTATCATTAAATAGCGTAAAAATTCAAAAATTCTTAAAAGGATACTTTAATGAATTGGAGGGAGTATTTGTTTTCCCTGTTGTATGTGACAAGAAAATAGCAATTAAATTTTGTTTAAAGGTGGTTGTATGCATCTTTATATATGGTCCAAAGATAAAGAACAAACAAGAAACTACTAGTATCAAAGGCGAAAGCGAGTCTGCTGAAAACTCATCTACACTGGTTAATGCTAATATGAGCCAAGTCCAAGCTTTAATTTAGCAGTCGGTGTATGGCTTCCTATTAGAAGACCAGAACTAAGAAACTCCTAGCCCGAGATTTGACTTGACACATGAATGTTTATTATGATTTACTTCAATAGATACATGATGGCAGAGTTCGCATATATATATATATATATGTTGTTGTTAATGATAATGTGACAAGAGGGATCACCTTGACCCATTTAACTAGCTGCCCATTTGGTAGAATGATGAATTGTGACAACTCACTCAATGTAACAATTCTTTAAAGTAGCAATGATTTAGAAGATTTTTTTTTGAAATAATTATAGGAATAAATAATTTTTTGAATGAAGAGAAATAATCTTTCCTTGCACCATCCCTCTCCCCATACACCATAAAAAATTAGATATTTTATTAATTTTTTAAAAATAAATCAATTTCTCCCACCTACTTACCCCTAACCCGACCAACTCCAGCCCTCACCCCAAATAAAAAAGATTATTTTTTTAATTTATATATTTTAAAAAAAAATTCTTACACCATCGCGCTACCCTGATCCCTACCTTCATATTCCGACCTTTACCAGCCCCCCATCCCCTAAAGAATATTTTTTTTTTTGGAAAAAAAACATTAAAGTCTGTTTTTTACCCCTACCTCATAAGGCAAGATGTTATAATATGAGGCTTGAATTAATTAGTCGATGTTGTGAAATCCCAATTCAAGAAGGTTCAAAATAATGAAGATGACAAAACATAAACGGATTGATTTGACAACAATGAAGGATATAAATAAAATATGATTAATTGATATATGATGACACAAAATCAACAAGCATCTAACTATCCAATTATTAGAATGACATAATACTTCTTCTATTTCCTTTTATTTGCTCCTTTTAGACTGGAAACATCCTTTAACAAAATTTTCATTCTTAAAAAATTCTAATTACTTTATCAATATATTCTTAATTAATTTTTTATATCTTTCTGAATTATACCAAAACCTCTCTAAATCAATATTGTTAGGATCGTAAAATATTACTCAAAAAATGCATTTATTTGATTAATTCAATTTTGAGTATTATTGTATGAAAATATTATTTAATCAATAAATTAATATAATGATGGCTAATTTTGATGTATAGGTTAATTTTGATTACATCAAAATTATTGTATCTTACTAATTTATGTATCATATTTATTGAATTAATATAAAGTAATTATATACCAACATGGGTTGTGGTGTATTGGTGGGACTATTCTATCCTTAACCAAAGGTCACAGACTCCAATGCAGGTATCAAACATTGAATGAGAAATCAAAATAAATAAATAAATTTATTTACATAAAGTACAATATATTATGTCGAATTATCAGGGTAAAAATAATAAATGTTCAAAGATCTAGAGATTAGAAAGAAATTGTGGATAACATTAGAAAAATAACGTTGATGATGAAGTTGAAGCTGATGCAATATATTTGGAACTCTTTATGCGTCAAGAATTACTTATCCCGTCTAGAACTCTTCACAATTTTTTATCGTAGTCTTAGAAGACAACACCGCAACTTTTGGCAAAATTGGATAAGGGGGTAAGGCTAACCATGTTCTTGTCACATGGGGCAGTTACTAGTTTAAATTTTGAATGTTGTAAACATGTGTGATTTTGAAAATGTTAGTTGAATGCTTAAATCAGGTTGTTGAGTCATATGATAAGCATGCACCTTAGATCAGGTTGTTGAGTTATATGATAAACATGCAACCATGTCCAATGACATGCTACCAGGTATTATTGATAATACTCAAACTACACCTCTGATATGAGAATGTAAGCGATCGTCGTCAATAAATAGCCTAACTAGGTTGAGATCGAATCTCAAAGGGAATAGGGTGTTTATCTAAGTCGTTTGCAATTTAATCAACTGCTAGTAACAGTCTCTGGTTAAAGGGGGTTTAAGAGTTTAACAAAAATATTAAATATGACTTTTATTTAAATGCTTATGATCAATGTAATTGGAGAACCAGAGTTATGTTCACTGTAGGTATCGGTATTTGACAGATACTGGTAATTGACGATTCTTATGGAAGACAGGAATAACAGATTATCCTTATCGAATGTCTGTCTAAATGTTTCTCAACCTATTTAGACAATTTAATACCTAATTCTCTCGAATTTAAGTAGTTTATATTTCTTAATAGGATTTTAATCCAAGGTAGATTAATCTTATTACAACATTAATCATTAGAAGAGAGCTTAACCTTCTCAAATCCCCAATGTTAATTCGATACCTTTAGTTTAATTCTCAGTTCGAGCAAACAAACCTAAGGCGGAGTCTATTGTTTTCAACTAACAGACAAAGTGTAAAACAACAGAATTGGCAAGAAATTCTTGCCACCAATTGAACCACTAAACACCTAGCATCAGTTCAAAACCTTACCCACATATCCCATAACTCGGGCTAAGGAAATTAGCCCCTTATGATAAGAAAAACCAAACAACAAGTTGAATTCATAGTTGAGAAGATTAACTTACAACAAGAATGAAGAGCAAAAATTGTTGTTTGAATTAAACCACCAAGAAATTCTCAAAATAATAATCACAATCTCTAAAGTTAATGATCAAAAGTATGTTCGAAAACTAGAGAGAAAACAATAGGGAATAATGTCTCACTAATGCTGAATAATAATTATAAAAATTCTAAATAATGCTTTAAATAGTTTAGCTTAAATAAGGAAACAAAATCATGATGTTCAGTAATTTCCTCGAAAAGGCGACGCCATTCCTGACAGCCTATCAGGATCCTGACGACTTATCAGAAATGTCGTTAGGTCCTTCTTCAATCTGGCATCTTTTGTTTCATATGATTGTAACTCCTGACAGATCATCAGAATTTTGATGACATATTGGAAATGTCGTCACACTTTAGATTGAATTCACAATGTTTTGCTTTAGCTTGATGGTATTTGTGATGCCTCATCAGAGTTGTGACGACATATCAGAAATGTCGTCATTTCTTTACTCAAAACTCCATTTTCTGCCTAAGTTTGATGCGATTTATGACAACCTATCATAGGTCTGACAACTTGTCAGAAATATCGTCAGCCACCTTTTTGCTTCAAATTTCAACTCTTTTATTTACATTTCCTCAGATTTCCTTGCATTATGATTTTTACTGCAATATCAAGGTAAAATAATTAAAAACAACAAAAGTTGCTTAAGACCAAAATTATTTAGAGTTAAAAGCTTTAAATGTGTTAGCATCTGCTCACATATCAGTTGTTTGTTGTAACTGCTGTAACTGCCCATGTGTAGCCTATATATGGTGTTACTAGAAATTGTACATGGCAGTGAGTGTTGTCTTGCCTTTGTACAATTCATGTGACATTGTCCTTTTTGATTTTGAGAGATAATAAAAGGTTAGGAACTTATTTCCTATAAATCTGTTAAGTGCTTTACGTTTCTGCAGCCTTTGTCTATTTCACTTAGACTGTGTAGTGTTATGTGTTGCTTAAGTTGTACGATTGCCAAGCAGTGGTGTTGCCAAAAAGAAAACACCCCTGTCTCAACTGGTATCAGATCATTGCTGTACAAAAATGGTGACTGTAGCTTAACTAAACGAGTATGTTACACGAGTTCGAAACTTCATCAGCATTACTGACAAACTCAAACAAAGTGAAGGCCTAGTGGATTTCATAACTCAGATGAAGGTGGCTCTTAGCTACATCAGCGCTCAAATTCCAACATCGTTATTGCCCAGGCTTCGATGATCAACCCCTGGCACATTTAGGTTTTGATCTTCGGCCATCCTGGTCCTCAGGTCTTGGAAGTGAGGGTCTTGCAATCATTCCAATCCCTCTACTCTAGTATTAGCAGTTTCCTGAAGCCAATACCTTAAGGAAGGACTGGCAGTGTTGTGTGCCTAATATGATGAATAATCTACAAAATATTTGAATACACATGAGGCCTTGACATCGCTGGTACAGGACCAAGGCAAGGTGATGGAAAATCTATAGGCAGAGATATTGGTGCTGCAACGTGTTGTGGCTGCTTCAGGAGGAAAGTCTTATGAAGGTAGTTTCAAAGTTAAAATTCCTTAGTCCAAACCTTTTGGTGGTTCTAGAAGTGCCAAGGAATTGGAAAATTTCCTGTGGACATGGAGCAATATTTCTCTACTGCACGAGTTGCAAAAATAGACAAGTTGAACATTACCATGATGTACTTGACGGGTGATGTGAAATTGTGGGGAGGACTCAGAATGCGGATGATGAGAATACTGGATGAACTAGAATTGATACTTGGGAGAAGTTGAATAAGGAAATGAGACACCAATTCCTTTCTAGCAATATCACATGGATCGCTAGAGACAAGTTGAAAAGGCTAAAGCAGAACGAAACGATTCATGACTATATTAAAGAATTTACTTCTTTGATGTTGGACATCCAAAACATGTCTGATAAAGACAAGTTACATAAATTTATTTCAGGAATGCAGGCATGGGCCCAAAACGAATTAAGGAGGTAGAATATGAAAGATTTGCTTAGTGCAATTGTTGTCACTGACTTGTTTGTAGATCTTTCCTTAACTCGCTCAAATTCTGACCTTCTCACTACTTAAAAGTCAAAGAAAAAGGCTAAGAAAAAAAGGAAAGGCAATAAAGATGGACGATATGACAAAGGTGACAAGGGTAAAGGCCTTAACGAATGCTGGAAACACTAAGAACAAGGAGAAAGATGCCAATACTAAAGGCTGTTGGACTTGTGGTGGACCGCATTTAGCCAAGAGTTGTCAATCGTGAAAGAGTGAATGCTATGCTTACTGGAAATATGAATTAAGGTAGGGTGAAGAAGTTGTCGTTCCTTTGGTGAATCCCTTGGGTTTGTCACTAAATTAAATCAATTTGTTGAATGTTGTGGGTGATTCCTTAAAGTCATTCAATCCCTATGCTGCTTTAATTCACATAGAGATAAAAGTTGATCGCAATCGTATGATGGAAATGGTAGATACCGGGGCCACTCATATGTGTATAGATGTCAAGTTTCTGTAAAATATGGATTGAAGTTGAACAAAAGTCCATCCTATGTCCAAACTATGAGTTCCAAGGCATAAGCCATTGTAGACATGACTTATGATGTACAGATGGTGATTGGAAATTGGATGGGGAAGTACAACTTAATGGCTATGCCATTGGGTGATTTTGAAGTCATTCTAGGGATTGATTTCCTTAGAAAATTTTTCTTTGTTCCTTTTCCTCACTTAGATGAAGTGATGATTATAAACGAGGCCAATCCAAGTTTCATTAAGGCCGTTCATCCTTATGGATAAGAAAAAAAAGTGAAGATCAAGCCCCCTATCATTTCTGCTAGGTTAGTTAAAAACTGATTGAAAAAAGGTGATGAAACTTTCCTTGTTGCCATGATAGACATGAAACCAAATGTAAAGGTAGAGGTGCCGTATTGTGTTTCCGAAGTATTAAAGTAATTTGCTGATGTGATGACTCCTAAGTTTCCTAAACAGTTGCCTCTAAGAAGGGACATTGATCACAATATAGAGTTTCTGCAAGGTTTTGTTGCCTTTGCACAAGCTCCTTATGAATGACTCCTAAAAAGTTGGATGAACTGTGGAAATAATTGAATGAATTGCTGGATACAGGCTTAATTCATACTTCTAAGGCTTCTTAAGGTTCTCCTGTTTTGTTCCCAAAAAAGTATGATGCTTCAATGAGGTTGTGTGTGGACTACAAGGCATTGAATAAAGTGATTGTAAAGAACAGTATCTTGTCCCGCTGGTGTAGAATCTCATGGATAGGCTAAGAAAGACATGCTGGTTTACTAAGCTTGACCTGCGATCAAGTTATTTTCAGGTTCGGATAGCAGAAGGAAATGAGTCAAAAACCACGTGTGTGATGATGTATGGTTCATATGAGTTTCTTGTTATGCCGTTTGGGTTAACAAACACCTTGATAATTTTGTGGTAGTATATCTAGATGACATAGTCATTTATAGTTGTTGCCTTGATGAGCATTTGGAATGTTTAAAGTTAGTATTGTCCTTTGTGAGGGAGTACAAACTTTATGTAAAGATAGAGAAGTGCGAGTTTGCTAAGAAGGAAGTGAAGTTACTTAGGCATTTAGTTAGTCAAAACTAAGTGAGGATGGATCCAAATAAGGTTTAAGTAGATTTTGAATGGCAGACACCTAGTGAGGTCAAAGAATTGAGATCATTCTTAGGGCTGTCTAACTACTATCGCAAGTTCATTGCAGGTTACTCTAAGAAAGAGACAGCCTTGACAGATTTACAGAAGAAAGATGTCAAGTGGGTGTGGTCTAAAAAGTATTCCAGACATTGAAGGAAGCTATTGCTTTAGAACCCCTTTGAAGCTGCCAGATTTTGAGTTACCTTTTGAAGTACATACCGATGCGTTGAACAAAGCTGTTGGGGAAGTATTGGTGCAGGAAGGCCATCTTGTGGCCTTTGAAATTCAAAAATTGAGTAATTCTTAGCAAAGATATTCGACCTATAAAAATGAGATGGTAGCAGTAGTGCATTGTTTACAGACTTGAAGGGTGTACTTGCTGGGTACTCAGTTTGTGGTGAGGAAAAATAATGTTGCAAATATATTCTTTAAGACACAAAAAAAGCTAAGTCCAAAGCAAGCACATTGACAAGAGTTCCTGGCTTAGTATGACTTCATATGGGAGAACAAATTAGGAAAGCACAACCAGGTTGCAGATGCACTAAGTCGAAAAGAGATATTTGTTGTAGTATACTTTATTTCTAGACTTGAAACTAATTTTCTAGAATGAATTAAATTCTGTGCTTCAAATAACCCATACTATGTCAAGTGGATGGGTCAAGTGAAAGATGGGACCATTCAAAGGTATTGGATCGAGGATGATCTCCTTTATTTTATGGGGGGGGGGGGAGAATTATGCAACCCCAGGGTAGTGAACTGCGTAAAGACATGATGAAAGAGGCACATGACACTCTTTGGGCTGGTCATCCGAGTATTGAACGGATGCTAGCCTTGCTGTCCCATGTATATTTCTGGCCACACAACCCCTATAGACTTTTCTAGCAACTAAAGAATCGCCCACCTGAGTAGACACAAAAAAGGGATTTAGAATACACTCTGGACAAAAACCAATATAAATAGCCACATAAGGGATCGCATAAAGAAGGGTAGACCTCAGATCAACTAGACGATACACATCACAGGAAAAGAGTCATAACATACCAGTGACAACAACTGAAGATGCCTCAGATTCCTGGAGAGTAATAAGAGAATAAAGGCAAGTTCAACCATTGTAGGAGCCCAAAGTATGACCATATAGTGCAGGAGATAAAGACATGGAAATTGAAATATTATTAGACCTAGTCACAACCCTGACTGATGGACAATCCCATTGTAGGTGGCCCAACTGACCACACTTAAAGGGCGTATTCCTTTCCTCCTTACAAAATCCATGATGCACCTATCCATATAGTCAGAAATGGGGAAAGACGGGGTTAACTGAGCTCCACTAGCCTAAGACTGGGCACCCTATGTGCTAAATCCTCTATTGCTCTAAAAATGATTGTACAAGACTACTTAAGATATGAAGCACAAGCCATAGCATAAGAACAAGAATTGCCCCACTTCTTAGACAATTTTCCAGCATCTCTACCACTCTACTACTAGCCTTCACCCTAATTAAAATACCAAAACTTCTTACTCTGCTTCTCCCTAATTTCTTCTTACTTTTTTTTCCAACTTAATTTATTGGATAGAACACACAAGTTAATATATATTTATATCCTTGCTCAACAAGGAGGCCTTGCTGTTCAATATTAAATTACGGGATAATCCAGAAGAAAATTTTCTCATTTTAGCTCTCATGGAAGACACTAGCTCAGGAGCATAATGGAATAAATGGTGAAACTATAGGGCTTACTCTTTCACTGTCATCCTACCTTGCCTCAAATTCATGAACTACTTAGTTTTATCCTCCCTTCACTCCTAAAGAAAGAAATGATCCAAAAAAACACCTGAGAATTCATCCCATACAACCAACTCTACATTATCACCCCTAGACTGATCCTATTCCTCGTACTACTTATATGCCATATCCTTTAGCTGATATGCAGTGAACTCTACACCTTCAAAGTTAGAAGCATGCATAACTAAGAAAATCTTCTCCATCTCATCTATGAATCCTTAAGGATCCTCCTTAACATTGAATCCAGTAAAGGTTGGAGGATTGAGTCTCATAAACTAACTAAATTTAGTAGCTTCAAAAGAACTCACAAAAGTACCAATAGGACCAGACTGCTGTGACTCAGATGTCACCAACTATGTCAAAAATGAATAGATTGGTAAAACTCAGTATTAGAAATATCCCTAGGGGTGGTGGGGCATGATCATCATCAACTCGAGGGGCTTGAGGTGGACTGGTGGGTACCGGTGGAACTATATGTAAGAAATCAAGAGTTGGAGCCCTAGACTGGATCTAAACATCATAAGTAAAATGAGTTCCATCGACATTATGCTCAGACAGGACAAAAGGGTTTCCAAAAGTGAACAAATGGGTATTATAGAAGATTCATGATCATAGACTCTATTGCCCAAAATAGAATAATAATAAAGGAGAATATTCCTAAATTTCTCGTAGCCTCTCTCTTATTGATGTGGCATGCTACACACCTATCAAAGAGACCCTACTTGACATGACCTTGTAGATGTATAATGACACCAAACCTGGCTATGATACCATCTTTTTGATGACCTAAACCAGGGCCTGGCCGTGGTGGGTATCTCAAGTCTGTCAAGGACCGAAGGCACCATCTATTTTTCCTAGCCAAATAGGATATAACACTCCTAGAGGTGGCAAAAATCTGAACATATAATAAGATAATAAGAGTAACAACTCAAATACATTTAAGCATGTAAACATCAATACCCAATCCACAATAATATCCATATAGCCTCTAAAAATAATCTAAGTCGGTACATGCCCCTAACCCTGATAATGACAATGATAATATTAATGTGAATTTTTTAATTATAGTTTATGAAAGGGAACTGATGGAATAATCAACTCTTCTAGAAAATAAAAGCTCATAAATTCACTATAAATGACTGACAAACCAAACCGATCCACCTTGTACTATGCAGAAAAAGTAGGATTGCCTTCACACCCTGTATCTTATGGGGATACAGTGTTTGGATACAGTTAGTAGGTTGAGCACTAACATATAACTCAGGGATAAGGATAAATTAATGAAAATTCAATAATTCTATTCTACTCAATGTACATGTTCATATACATATGTGCATATATATATATATATACACTTAGGTAAAATGTTAGGAAAGGGAATAAGGCTTAGCATTATAATGGCTCGAGACTGCCCCCTACTCGTCACACGATGCTAAGGACCATAAGTGATCCCCCAGCTAACCCTTCTATTGGCATAACTCATGAGCAACTGAATAAAATACATAAATCTAAATAATATAATTGGGAGATATATCTTTTCTAAATCTTATCGATACAAAACTAAATTAAAATGATTACAAGTCTGCTTTTACAAAACAAAACTGGAATCATATGCATTAACTCTACAGACTTCTTATGAAGCCTCTGCTAATACTAACTATAAGTAGCCGAGACATGACACCCAGCTATTCTAAATCAATACAATTGAATAAAATAAAAGCTACTAAATTTAGACTTGACTTGAGTCCTTGAATCAAAAGAACCATCACCTGCTGACTGGAAGCTGCAAGCTATCTGATTATGATATGGGTGCTACAACCGGTACCTATATTATAAGCTAATGTATCACACATACGCATATGTAGATCAGTACTTTTGGAATGTATTGAGCATGTAGGGGTGAATCCATAAGTAAAATAGAAACTCAATGTTCATATAACTTGTATAGAATGCTTGCTAACTGTAAATGACTCACATTGTCTTGAATAACTGAAAACTAGAAATCATAAATAATAAATAAGGAAGCATACTGTATAAATCTTGTGAGTCATCACATTTAATTCTAAAAAACTGTACTTATATTCTATCTTTAAATCATGAACGGTAAGTATAGAAAGGACTTGCTTTTATATTTAAAATTTGAAAGTTGTAATGTCATGACTAATATGTGATGTATAATAACAACTAAATAAAACTGTGAGCCTTCACACTTAGTTTTCTAAAGCTTTTCTATTAGTCTTTTCTACTAGGGAGGTTCTTCTAACTGACATAAACCATGAGAACTATTATGGAGTCCAACATCTTGTTCCCCTAAGAGGAAAACCTCATGTTAGGGAGAGATGTCATACTCTTGACAAGGAGTATAACTTGAGCTAAGTGATTACATTTGTAACTGTCATACATATAGAAATAGAAATACTAAATTTGTACCTACGTTGTCTCATAGTTTAGGGAAAATAGGATGCTCTAAACCCACACTTTTCGCTCGGTGCTAAATACTACTCCCTTTAATCTATATGCTTATTCTGTAAGAAATCCACTTCTAAAACTAGAATAAAGGCTTGTAAGGAAAATCAATTAGGAATCTGCCATGATGAATTGTAATTAAAACTGTAAAGTGGATTCCATTTTTAAACTGAGGATTAAAAGATTAAATTTTTACTCAAAATATGAATATATATACTAGTCATATGGTGCTTAAAAGTAAAGTCTTCTTGTATTATCAATAATCAACTAGGGGCTTAAAACTCATGCTTTAAATTCATGTAACTTTATAGAAAAATACCATGCTCAATGTACTTCTTGAAATACTTCAACAATATCAAGGTAATGGAAATCAAAAATCAAAATATCATGCTTTAAACTCAAATTGGAAATATGTAAAATCATATCATACACATAAGGATGTGATAATAGACATACAATTCGACATTTAAATCTTTTGTAACATTATAATATTCAAATAATGATAATTGGGTATACACCCTAATAGCAAATCATTTGAATTCAACTTAAAAAGATAGTTTTTGGTACAAGGGCGAAAGAAGTGTCCTTGTTCATAACTCCACATACCTTAGTAGCCTTTATTACATAACTAAAATCATGAATTGTGGAATTTACATGAAACTCGTTTGAAATAGGACATGGGCATTTCATTAAAGCATGTAAAGATCATAGCTTGAATGTAAGAATGTCTTATACATGAGGAAACAATAAAGTTACATGGCAAAATTCATAACTTGGAGATTATATTGAAATTTACTTAACATGGTATAGGAATTTCATCAAACATATGGCAGGCATGAATTTTAAATATGGAAATATTGCTAAACATCATGAATTTAGGATCTATCATGGAATTTACTTGAAATAAGCACGGGAAACTCAAATTCATTTTATGAGGAATTTAAAATCTTGCATGGAATCATACATGGGTTGAATTAAATTAAAAACACAATGAAAACATGAAAATCAATCTTTCTTGAACATACAAAATACCATAGCAACAAAAATTTCATTCTTTAATTAAGTAAAAAGGGTTTTTGGGCTCCATAGGTGAAAGAGGACCCATGGATGAACTCCCACATACCTTAAAATATTAAATCTTGAAGAATAAGCAAAATCTTGAAGCTTTCTTGAATTGGGAAGCTTGATTCTTGATTTTTCTTGAAGAGGATTGATTAGGGTCTGTTCTTTAGAGTAAAATAGGATAATGGGGGAAATAATGACCTAATAGAGGCTTTACATCATGTATTTATGACCTGGATTGAGGTTGGAAAAGACACTATTGCCCCTTATTCATTTAAAGCAAAAAATCTGTAACTCGTATCCCGATTTTGAACCTTACTATGATGCGGTACTATCGCAGAAGCTTACTACCTCACACAAAAATGGCTATAACTTTTTGCTTGGGTATTAGATTAAGGCCAAATTGGTACCGTTGGAACTATAATTCAATTTCCTAAAGTTTTCCGGGTCTTGTGATGGAAAATTCTGCATATACAAAAAGTTATACATGTTCAAAGTAGACCTTAGCAGAATTGAACCCCAAACTTAGGACGAATCTAAGGTTTTTTACTCAACTTGGCTCTAAGTGATTTCTAGGAACATTATTTGCCTAATAAGAAATTCACACACTAAGAGAAAGTTCCTTACTCATGAATTTAAAATTATGGATTAAGAACACGACAAATACCTCTTCACCGCAATGCGGTGGAATCGTGTAGTGCTACTTGAATTTGTCATTCAACGGACGAGTGCGATTTAGGGGCTTAACGCGATACAATTTTATCGTGTTAAGCCACTGGAAATGGAAGAGTGTGAATTTACACCTTGGCGTGACACAGTGCTATCACGATGCTTCACTGGAAAAAGGACAAGTGTGATTTAGCCTGTCATCGTGATGCGGTAAAATCATGGTGGACCACTGGAATATGATTCAAAATCGGCTCAAACATTTCTTGAAAATTCTAAAGCTTTCCCAAGACATGCTTCTTACATCCATGAACATGAATCGACTCAAAAATCCTAATCTCGGAGCCTGGAAGGTCAAATTAAAAATCCATAAAGTTAAGTAGTCAAATATATGACTAAGTCTCCATCACTTAGTGAAATTTTTAGGTTCTAAGCTTCTTATGTATGCACTAGGAGTTGAAATAAACCAAGGATAATATGTGGTATTACAATATCTCCACCTTGGGAACATTCATCCTCGAATGAGACTAGTTAGACTGAGAATACTATGCTAAGGTAACTGAGATCATATTCTGAACTTGCATAACTTAGAGCATGATTGCATAACTGAGTCGGATCCTGATATATAAACTGAATTGATTTCATGAATACATTCACTGACGTGATAATGATCATGAGGCTGAGGTAGAAATGAGAGAGTCCACTTATGAGTAACTATTACTTAAAACTAGACATTGTTTCATGAGGAAGAGAAAAAAGATTTAAGACATGAATAATCAGAGTTTTATGTCTCCCTCTTAAGGTACTTCGTCCCTCGGATGATACTGACTTGGCGGAGGTACTAAGGAAAGACTGAGATAATGCATGGGACAGTTAAAAACTGAATCATGGATGAATATCTGGAGTGTGAATCTAATTCCTGGTGCATAAACTGAACGTCTATGACTCAGATGGCCGTGAATGAATTACCTCATGAATAACAAAATATGGAAAACCATAGAAACTTATCTGTCTGACTGCTAACCTGAATTACTGGCTATACGGACTGATTCCTACTGAAAGCTTATACTCAACTATACATTCCACTTTTATATCAATCATGACATTCAAGCCTATCTTAATAACCATATATGCACTTCTAAATTAATATCAATTAAATCACCTTTCTCGTATTATTTAAAACACTATCTTCAAAACTTCCATGTACTACTGTAATGCCCCGAGTCTGAACCCTGGACGTCATACGGTGTTTGTGACCTTGAAGGACCACAAGCTAACCCATGACTAGTACCTGCTGTGAGCACTATATAATATTATTGAAATAAATGCAGAAGTTAGACTGAAGTTGCCATAAGGTTCATAACTGAAAATAAATACAGAATACTGATGAACAAATATTGAAAACTGAATATCTGCTTGAAATAATATAGACTAAAAGCCTCTAAATATTTTAATATGGAGTTGATGGGACAAGTACCCAACTAGCTCTGTCTACTAAATATACTAAACTACTAAAATACTAAAATGCTAACTCTATCCTCGAACTATAAGGACTCACCACTATATCTGCTGCTGATAGTCTGTGCTGCTAAGTATGGTCGGGAGCCCATGTATCTAAACATATGATATAAGACATCATAGCATAAAATAAAAGGTATGCATCAGTACTTTAAATGTTCTGGATTGCTAAGTGAGGTAGGCTGATATGCAAGGTTCATATGCATGAACAATAACTGGATGAGTGACATGAATATAACTGTAAATGCCTAGAAAAAGTCATACATGTAAGTCATACATGTGTTATCTCCTAGTAGTATACATATAGAGTTAAAGACTAAAATTTTTTCTAAGTATAGAAAGGGACTTAGTCTCATTTTGAGTTTCCAATCTTTGAGGATTTTATTTATTTACCTTCCTAACCTCCGTTTCTTGATTTTTTTGTTGATATACGATGGGGCAAGTCAAAAGTACATCTCAGGTGAGTTTCAGAATTTTTAGATGAGCTTAAGAGCACGTTTGGTGCCCCAATCCAGTGAGCCAGGGCGATTATCCCATGACAACTTGCTTATTGCCTTACCTGAGGATAAGCAAGGCGATAGGCAAGGCATCTCCCTGGCTATCATGGTGTTCCAGGTGAGGAGGCGCCTTGCCTATCGCCCTGGGCCATTTTCAGTTTCTACCTTGAGTTATTAAGGGTGTTTTGGGTATTTCCAACACCTTGGCCGTCTTAAACACGGGATTATACTCCCAAATGACCACTTTATTGATATTTTCATTAAAATCCACTAAGAACACTCCTTAGGGTTTCAAACTAAAGTTCTTAATAACTCAAGATTCAATCGTCGATTTTAGAAATTTATTGAAAATTTAGAATCCCCAAATCAAGGGCTTCAAGAATCATCCATTAGATTAGTAAATTGAGGTATGTGGGGTTTATCTTAAAACTACATAGGCTTGTTGAAACACTCAAATATGATTTAATATTTATCAAGCATGAATTTATAAAGGGGTTTTGGAATCCATGAGTTTTATTATGCATCATGAATGTTTAATGATATTTTTATTTTGGCCTTTATGCCATTTCCCCCTTAAATTGATTTACAAATATATGTATATGTATGAAATTGAAATTTAAAATTTGTTTGAGAACAAAAATTATGAAATCCCCCTATTATGATAAATTCAAGTTTATGATCTTATTGTGAATGATTTGAAATGCATGATTTATGGTGTGAAAATAGTTTTCTCAATACCATAGTGTTTGAGCATGATTTGGAGATAATGAGAGGGAGCTTCTTGATATTATTATATCCTTGTGTTAAATGAGAAAGAGTTGCATATGATTGAGAAGTTTTACATGACCACCTTGTATTATTGAAATGTTGGCAAAGATAATTCCTTGCATGTGTTTACTTGAGTATTGAAAGAAAGATTCCTTTGAAATGATTTACTGCTATGGTGGTCCTAGACATATGTTTTGAAATTAGAGATTGTAATATGCTAAAAATGGCTTAAAGATGTGACTTGCAAGTCAATGGTATGATGATACCATATAGATGTATGCCATAACAGAGCTAGAGTTTTCAGCATTTAATTTTAGAGAATGCATGTGTTAAATAGCTAAAAATGGGCATAAAAATGGTTAGGTGGTTTCCCGAAGAAGGCTTGAGTTCAAGTAACTCTTAGCCCAAAACTGTGTTTTGCCGACACTAGTTTACTATTTCTCTAAGTGGGATTTTACGCTAGCCTAGTGCCTTGTGGCATACAGAGACAGAGACTCCAACCCTTGCAGTAAACTCGGGTTGGGGGCTTGGCTTCCAAGTTAAGGGAAGATTCCATATAAACTATGGAATAATAGAGTTTTAGGGTATATCACCTAGGACAAAAGTAAGACAAAGAGTGTCACAGAGTTCAAATGATTTTTTAGAGTCTTTTAATATGGACATAATTTTGTTTACCATTTGATATGTTTATGAACTATTTTACATTGCTCTCATATATGTTGAATAAAAACTATTATTTGGGATTTGCTCTGCGTACCAGTACAACTGTATTGACCCCCTACCTTCCAGGTTCTGAGGCTCAGTCTAGGGGCCCTGATAAGAAGTAGATTTCTTTAGGCAGAAGTGAAGAGTTCCAGTTGGTGAGCCTTCTATATTTCAGAAGGCCTATTTACTTTCACTCAGATACTATCTTTTATGGTTTTGGTCTACTGGGGACCTTGTCCCAGTTTCCAGATAATTGTCTTTTAATTATGTAGTAGAGATTTTGAAGACTAGTTCAAATTGTTGCTAGATTTGTTCCCCATTGTTAAATTAAATTCAGAGTATGACCATTGTTCTATAGTTTATATATATTCTGCATCTTCTTATATTTTATGAATGTTGTAAATGACTACTAAATAGAGAAGGGCGTCAAGGACTTCATGATTCGAAATGATCATCTCGGCCAGGGCTTCGATTTGGGTCATGACAAACTTGGTATCAGAGCACGATTCATGGTCCCAGGGTGTCTGCAAAATCGTGTTGGGTAGAGTCTTATTTATAGGTGTGTAGCGCGCTACACTTATAAGCAGGAGGCTATTAGGCATTTAGGAACGTCTTCTTTCTTTGTGATTTAGTTCATGCTGTGGAGTCTAAAATGTCCCCTAAATATTTCCTAATCATTGATCTCTTGTATTTCAGAACAACTATCATGGCTCCCCGTCGTACCAACAATTAGAATTCCCTGATGCGGTCCATCCCACTCATAGGATGAGGACACGCCATAGGGCTCATACTCCAGAAGTTGTTGTTACCCTTGGAGTTCTACCTACTCAAACAGGTCCACCCAGGGCACCCAAAGCTCCCCGATTAGGAACTAACCATACTCTTCCTCATGAGAAAGAGGTATTGAATATAGAATTTAGATAGTCTATTTACATGCTTGTATAGTTGTTGGACACATAAACCTAATGGTTAGAGGATGTAGGGTCTGGATTTGGCACAGCTGAGACTACTAGAGTGGGTCAGTTTATGCGAATGAATCCACCTAGATTTCTGGGAGCGAAGTTAGAGGAGGATCCACATGAGTTTGTGGACAAAATGGAGAAGATTTATAGGGTGATTTATGTAAATGAGGTAGAAGGGGGGAATTGGAAGCTTATCAGCTTAAGGATGTAGCGAACCAATGGTATATTGAGTAGGAGTATTCAAATAGAGAGAATGTTGAACCCTCTGTATGGGGCGAGTTCATGGAAGCCTTCCTATATCGATTCTTTCCTCTGGAGTTGAGGGAGGCTAAAGTTGATGAGTTCATAAACCTAAATCAAGAAAAAATGAGTGTCAAGGAGTACACTCTAAGATTTAACCAACTAGCCCATCATGCTCCAGAGTTGGCAGGATATATGAGAGCCCGTATAAGGAAATTTACAGCTGGCCTTTCTAATGACTTAGAGCTTAAATATTAGGGAGAAATACTAAATAGGGAAATAGACTTATCTAGACTATTAGTCCACATGTAGCTAATTGAGGAGCAGAAAAAGAAAGTTGTTGAGGTAAGGGAGAAGGATAGGCAATCCAAGAGTTGGCAGGAAATATGTGTTGCTTGATCCCGGGTCTACCTTGTATTATGTAACCCTATATGAGGCTATTGGTTTTGGGTTTAAGCCGATGTAATTATAGAACCTTTCTCTATTTCCACTTCGATAGGTGATTCTATTGTGGCTAGGAGAGTGTATAAAAATTATGTTGTGTTTTTTTTAGCTGGGAATCTGTGACAGACCTCATAGATCTTGATGTTGTTGATTTTGATGCTATCCTAGGTATGGAATAGATCCATGCATGTTATTCCATGCAATACTATAGAACCCGTAAGGTTACCTTTTCTTTTCCGAATGAACCCATGATAAAGTGGGAAGGGAACTCTTTAGCACCTAGAGGGAACTTTATATCCTATCTCAGAGCCCATAAAATTATTTCTAAAGGTTGCTTGTATCATCTTATTAAAATTAAAAATTACAATACTAAAGGTCCTTCTCTTCAGTCAGTCTCTGTGGTTAAGAGTTTCCAGAAGTCTTTCTAGAGGATCTCCCAGGAATACCACCTAATAGGGAGATAGATTTTGGTATTGATGTTTTTCCAGAGACCTATCCTATTTCTATTTTGCCATATAGAATGGCTCCTACAGAACTGAAATAGTTGAAAGAACAACTAGCAGACCTTCTAGACAAAGGTTTTATCCGTCCTAGTGTTTCCCCCTGAGGTTTACCTGTACTCTTCGTATGAAAGAAAGATGGTTCCCTTCGTATGTGCATTGATTACCGTCAGTTGAATAAGGTCACTGTTAAAAATAAATATCCTCTTCCTAGGATTAATGATCTCTTTGACCAGCTTCAGGGTGCTAAATACCTTTTAAAGATAGACCTTAGTTAGGGATATCATTAGTTGAAGGTTAAAGAGTTAGACATCCCCAAAACAGCTTTCCGAACCTGATATGGTCATTATGAATTCTTAGTCATGTCCTTCAGATTGACTAACACCCCTGTAACTTTCATAGACCTAATGAACAGAGTGTTCTATCAGTTTCTAAACCTATTTGTCATAGTTTTCATTAAAGCTATTTTTATTTATTCTAAGAGTGAGGACGACCATGCCAATCACCTCTGAATTATCCATCAGACTCTCAAAGATCATAAGTTATATGCAAAATTTCCCAAATATGAATTCTGGCTTAATGTTATTGCTTTCTTGGGGCATATTGTGTCAAGTGACAGGATTAAGGTTGATCCCCAAAATACTGAGGCAGTGAGAAAATGGCCCAGACCTATGACTCCAACTGACATTCGAAATTTCTTGGGTTTGGCAAGGTAGTATCGAAGGTTCGTAGAGAGTTTTTCTTCCATAGCTTCTCCACTTACTAAGTTGACACAAAAAAAGGTGAAGTTTGTGTGGTCTGACTCCTATAAGAATAGTTTTGAAAGGTTGAAGGACAAGTTAACTACTGCACTTGTTCTGACTCTTTTAAAAGGTACAAAAGGTTTTGTTGTGTACTGTGATGCGTCCCGAGTGAGACTTGGTTGTATAATTATGTAGCACGGTAAGGTGGTGGCTTAAGCATCTAGGCAGTTGAAAGTGAATGAACGTAACTACCCTACCCATGACTTGTAGTTAGCGACTGTGGGTTTGCGCTTAAAATCTGGCGGCATTATCTTTATGGGGCGCATGTTGATATATTTACTGACCAAAAGAGTTTATAGTATGTATTCTCACAGAAAGATTTGAACCTTAGGCAGAGGCACTGGTTGGAGCTTTTGAAAGATTATGACATGAGCCTGCACTATCATTCGAGCAAGGCGAATGTGGTAGACAACGCCCTCAACAAATTATCTATGAGAAGTCTTTCTCATGTTGAAAAGCAAAAGAGGGAGATGGTAAAGGATATTCTCCAACTTGCAAATCTGGGAGTGGGACTTTTGGATTTCGAGGATGGAGGAGTAGTTATTAATGAAGTAGAAAGATCTTCCCTTTGTGAAGAAGTTAAAGAGAAGAAGGCTGAAGATCTCATTTTGATGCAGATTAAGAAAAATGAGGGAAACGGAAGGTGATATCTTTTGAAATTGGTGGTGATGGTATTCCGAGATATCAGGGTAGACTATGTGTACTAGATGCAGATGGTTTTCGGAGAAGAATCCTTGAAGAAGCTCACACCTCGAGGTATGTTGTTTACCCAAGCTCTACTAAGATGTACCATGATCTAAAAGCTATATATTGGTGGAATAATATGAAGTGTGATGTGGCTAACTTTGTTTCCAAGTGTTTGAATTTTCAACAAGTTAAAGCGGAACATTTGAGGCCAGGAGGTACTTTCCAAGAGATAGCTTTGCCTTTATGGAAATGGGAGATGATCAATATGGACTTCATCACAGGACTTCTGAAGTCTCCAAAGTAGTATGACTCTATTTGGGTAATTGTGGATCGGCTGACCAAGTCAGCTCATTTTCTGCCTGTGAGGACTAACTATTTAGGAGATAATTATGTTAGGCTGTTCATTGCAAAAATAGTTCGTTGGCATAGGGCACCTGTATCCATCATATTTGATTGAGGTATGCAATTCTATTCACAGTTTTGGAGATCTTTTCAGAGGGGTTTAGGTACCCATGTGAACCTGAGTACAACTTTCCACCCTCAGATAGATAGGCAAGCTGAGCACACCATTCAAACCCTATAGGACATGTTAAGAGCCTGCATAATTGACTTCAAAGGTAGTTGGGTAGATCACTTTCCATTGATAGAGTTTGCATATAATAATAGCTACCATGCCAGTATTAAGATAGCACCATTTGACGCTTGTATGGGAGAAGATGTAGGTCTACGATAGGGTGGTATGAAGTGGGTGAGACACGATTTTTTGGTCCTGATCTTATTCATCATGCAATGAAGAAAGTGAAGATCATTATATAATGACTTAAAACAACTTAGAGTTATTAGAAATCCTATGCCGATGTTAGAAGAAGAGAATTGGAGTTTGAGATTAGTGATTGAGTGTTTCTAAAAGCGTAATGCCCTGGGATCCCATCCCGAGACATCACATGGGGCTCTAGGCCATCATCAGCAAGAATAATCACATCAAAATAATGGGAACATATGATATCAAGTTCATTTAGAATACATAGAAATACTAAACTGTACAACATAAACATCGAAAAATTATACATACTGATACACTGGCCTGACAAGCCTCTACTAAACAAAATGATGAGCCATTGGGAAAGATCCCCAAATGAACCGAACCAGTCTATACATGATGACAACAAAATATCATCCAATATCTGAGAAGGGTCCCCGAACCATAAGGACTCGCCACTAGAAAGATGCAGATGAAGTCCTTAAGATCACTGACGAAGCTGGGACTGCGCACCTGAACCTACATTCCTAGAAAATGTAGCCCAAAGAAAGTATGTGGGTCAGCACTTGGGAATGTACTGAGTATGTGGGGGTGTATGCAACAGCTTAAGAAAATAACATCATCATTCTATATAAATCATGCATGCTATCAACCATGACTCACTTTAGCTTGATTTTATTGAAATATCATTCTCACAACGTATGCATAGTGGAATATAAAGTATAAATCTCATGAAATCATTTCACTTATCTCAAAATGTATGCAACCCATGACTCAGAGTGACTCAGTGATTCAAGAAACTTGACTCTTATGGACATGGGAGTTTCTTATAACCGACATAAACCATGTGAGCTACGTGGAGTCCAACATATTTCCCTCCTAAGGAAGGAACCCCACATTGGCGGGAGCATCATACTCTTGCTAGGGAGTACAACCTTGGCCTTTGTCCCACATATATCATATCATCATATCATCATATCATTATCTCATTCTATCTCAATCCTACGGTGGCATGTAGTTTTGGGAAAAGTACCACACTTCCCGCTAGATGCTAAATACTACTCCCAGACTCAGCTCAGAACACATTAAGAAATCCACTTTAAACAACACAAGGGTCTATCATAAAGACCAAATCAACTATACCAACTCATATTTCATAAAAGAATTAGTGGATTCCTAACCCAACTTTGACTCAAAATCAATCATTATCAATACCAAATGTACTTGCTCATCAAATCACATAAATGTCAAATCTTCAATAAATATAAAAGAACTCATTACCAAGATCATCATGACTTTGCGAGCTCAGAATCAATATTCTCAGATAATCATTCTTTTAATTCAATGGTTAAATCATGACCACGTCTTTTGAAAGCATTCAAAGATCTCAAATCAAAATAAAGTTATGCATCTCAAAGTATAATTCTCAATTCAAGAAATAAAGTAATGAAGTAGTCATGTGTACCAATATTAGACAATTCAAGTCCCATAAATCCTTCATAAAGTAATTTGGGTGTATACCCTCTTTGCAATTATCAAGAAATTCAGTAATGGAAATCAACCATTTTGGGCACAAGAATGAAAGAAGATTCTCGTTCAGAACCCCGCATACCTTGATTATAAATTAAGATGGAAAGACTTGCTTGCAACTCTTTTTTATACTCCTTGACAGGGTTTTTGTTGACCTTGACTTGGACGCTTTGAATTTTGAACCAATTTATGAAATCTATGGTTGAATGTTAAGATATTAGAGAAGATTTAGATTTGGAATAAAGGGAATTTAGAGGGAAACCCTAATTTTGTTGAGATGGAAGAAATAAAATGAACAATCATCCCTTTTTTGGGTATTTATAGAGGCTAAAAAGGGTCAAAATTGACCAAAATACCCTTTTTAAAATATCTTAAATTTACAGGTCGGGACAGGCGACGGTGGGATTCGACAGTCTATCGGAGATCCGACGGTACGTCGATCCTTACCATTGAAGCTGGCTAGAACTGGGACCTCCTTTCTCAAATCAACAATTGGGTACTATGGTCTATTGGAGGGTCCGACGGTCGTCGGTCATGGCCATCGATCTGGGCCAGTGACTTGGTCCACTACCTCAATGCGACGGTGCTGGGCGATGTTACATCGCTAGTCCAATGGTCTGTTAGACCCTACCATCATATCTTTCCAGTGATCTTGGGTTTTGACTCGTTCCGACGATCACGGGTGACGGCTAGTCTCTTGACCTGGGCAACTCAGACTATTTTCTATAATTCTATAATTTGGCCATAACTTCTTACTCGACCTCCGATTTTAATGAAATTGGTATCGATTTTGATGAAATTCTACACGGTTTAAACATCGGTCACTTTAGAAGTCATTCCCATATACACACGAGATGGATTTAAATTTAAGGAACGATTGGGGCATTACAATATCTCCCTCTTAGAAATATTCGTCCTCGAATATTGCTAGTTAGGCTGAAACATAAAAGATACAGAGAATATACAATAGTGCAATCAACTTAACTGAATTAACTTCATGCAAGACCCTCAGACAATTCACAGAACGCACAAATTCATAAAAAGAAAAGTCATACACTGAATCTTAACAAAAGGGGAACTATATTAAGGAAGAATGATACCTTAATCTTACTCTGAACTCGAGAAGAACAAATAAGGGTACTTACCCTGCATATCTGCTTCCGCTTCCCAAGTAGAACCCTCAACAGATTGGTTCCGCTACAGAACTTTGACCAAAGGAACTTCCTTGTTCCTTAGTCTACGAACTCGAAGATCTAAAATCTCAACTGGAACCTCTTCGTAGGAAAGGTTATCTTGAACATGCAAGGTTCTGAAGAATCTATAACAACCGAATTACCAATTCACTTATTAAGAATGAAAACATGAAAAATTGGGTGTACGTTGGACAACTCAGTGGGTAACTCAACTTCGTATGCCACCCTTCCAACGCGACTCAAAGTCTTATAAGGGCCGATATATTGGGGACTAAGCTTCCCTTTCTTACCAAATCTTTTCACCCCCTTCATGGGTGAAATCTTCAAATATACCAAATCCTCAACATTAAACTCAAGATCTCTCCTCCTTACATCTGCATATGACTTTTTTTGACTCTGAGCTATTTTCAACCTTTCCCTATCAACTTAACTTTATCCATGTCATCGAACACAACATTCGGGCCAATCACAGCCGCTTCGCCCACTTCAAACTAACCTATCAGCGATCTATATCTTCTCTCATACAAGTCTTCAAATGGGGCCATCTGAATACTAGCATGAAAACTATTATTATACGTAAACTCGATCAATGGCAAATTGTCATTCCAACTACCTTTGAAATCGAGAGCACATGACCTTAATATATCCTCCAGAGTTTGGATGGTCCTCTCAGCCTGACCATCTGCCCGTGGATGAAAAGTGGAACTCAGGCAAACTTGGGTACCGTGGCCCTTCTGGAAAGCTTTCCAAAACTGAGAAGTAAATTATGGACCTCTATTAGAAATAATCGACAATGGAACTCCATGCAGTCTGAAAAACTATTAAATATATAATCTAGCATAATCCTCAAACATAAAAGATTTATGCATAGGTAGGAAATACACTGACTTGGTCAATCTGTCTACGAAAATCCAAATTGAATCATAGTGATGACGCGAAAGAGGTAAGCCGATCATGAAATCCATGTTCACTTTCTCCTATTTCCAAGTCGAAATGCTAAATTATTACATCTCACCACCAGGCCTTTAGTGTTTAACTTTAACTTGTTGGCATGTAGCACACTTTATTACAAATTCCTCTATATCTATCTTCATATCGTTCCACCAATAGATTTCCCGCAAATCGCAGTATATCTTAGTGGCACCGGGATGAATGGAATATCGCGCGCCATGAGCTTCAGCCATAATCCTCTACCTTAGATTATCAACACCAGGAACACATAATCTTTTTTGAAATCTCAGGATGCCATCTCCCCCTTGGGAGAAAACCTCCATCTTTTGGTCTTTAACTAACTCCTTTAGCTTGACCAAAGTGGCATCCACATCCTGCTTCTCTTTCACTTCTGAAACTAATGAGGACTGAGAACTATTCTGTACCCAAACACTACCTTCAGCTGAATCAAACAACCTAACATCCAATCTAGCCAAACGATGCACCTCGCGGACTAACTTTTTCTTACCTTCCTCCACATGGGCCACACTACCCATAGATGACCTACTAAGCGCATCTGCTACAATATTAGCCTTACCTAGATGATACAATAGATTCATATCATAACCTTTAACAATTCTAACCATCTTCTCTGCCAAAGATTTAATTCTCTCTGAGTGAACACATACTGAAAACTTGTATGATCTGTGAACACATCAACATGAACAGCATACAAGTAGTGTCTCCAAACAGTAGCTAGCTCTAAATCATGGGTCAGGTAGTTCTTCTCATGGGGTTTTAACTGCATGGAAGCATAGGCTATAACTTTACCCCGCTATATTAACACACAACCCAAATGAACCCTAGAAGTATCACAATACACCACAAAATCGTCTAGACCATCGGGCAGCGCCATCACAGGGGCAGAAGTGAGTCGAGTCTTCAATTCCTGAAAACTCTTCTCATACGCATCTGACCACAAGAACTTAACCTTCTTTTGAGCCAATCGGGTCATAGGTGATGCAATAGAAGAAAACCCCCAACAAAGCGACTATAATAACCAGCTAAACCCAAGAAACTTCTAATGTCAGATGAAGAGATAGGTCTAGGCCAATTCTTCACAGCTTCTACCTTTTAGGGATCAACTCTAATACTTTCAGAGGAAATAATATGACTTAGAAAAGCAACTGAACGAAGCCAAAATTCACACTTACTGAATTTGGTGAATAATTGATAATCTCTAAGGGTTTGCAAAACAATTCAGAGATGGTCGGTGTGGTCATCCTTATTTCCAGAGTACATAAGAATGTCGTCAATAAACACTATGACAAACATATCTAAATACTGCTTGAATACCCGATTCATGAGATCCATAAAAGTTGCTGGAGCGTTAGTTAACCCAAAAGACAACCAGAAACTCATAATGGCCATAACAGGTTCGGAACACTGTCTTGGGAACATCACACTCCTTGACTTTGAGCTAATGATAACCTGACCTAAGGTCTATTTTAGAGAAGTAGCTGTCACCTTGCAGCTGATCGAACAGGTCATCAATATAAGGAAGAGGATACTTATTCTTGATAGTGACCTTATTAAGCTTACGATAATCAATGCACATACGTAAAGAACCGTTTTTCTTACGCATGAATAGAACAGGTACACCCCAAAGAGAAACACTAGGTCTTATAAAGCCCTTATCTAACAGATCATTGAGTTTCTCTTTGAACTCCTTAAGTTTCACAGGAGGCGTATGATACAGAGGAATAAAAATGGGTCATATATTAGGAAGAAGGTCAATCCCAAATTCTATCTCTCTATTGAGAAGTAGCCCTGGGAGATCTTCAGGGAAGACATCAATAAACTCACGAAAAATGCTCACCGACTGAATAGTTGTTGTATCGGATTTAGTGTCCTTAACTCGAACTAGGTAATAAATACAGCCCTTGGAGATTAAATTTCGGGCTTTAAGATAAGAAATAAAGTGACTTTTAGGAGATACAGAACTTTGGACCACTTAAACACTGGCTCACTAGGAATCTAAAACTTAACCACTTGGGTATGACAGTCTATTGATGCATAGCACGAGTGAAGCCAATCTATGCCCAGAATAATATCAAAATCAATCACAGCCAATCTATGCCCAGAATAATATCAAAATCAATCATATCTAGTTCAATCAAATCTGCAAGCATGGCTCGATGAAGGATAGTGATAGGACACTTATTGTACACTCGTTTAGAAACAACCGATTGACCCACAGGGGTAGAAACTAGAATAGGTTCAGAGATTTTTTCAGAATTCATCCCAAAATTCACAGCAATCAATGGAGTCACATAAGAAAAACTCAATCCGGGGTCCATCAATACATAAACATCAAAATGAAAAACACAGAGCATACTAGTGACAACTTCTGGTGAATTCTCCTGCTCCTGATAGGGTGGTATAGCATAGAAATAATTCTGGCACTGACCACCAGCAGTACTCGATGAGGCACCCTGAGGAAGAATGGGACGTGCTAAGGGGGCTGGTGTACTAGCAGTCTTTACCTGGGGACGAACGTCATGGTTCCCCTATCTAATATACGAGCAATCCCAAAGTGTGTGGCCCAACTTGCCACAACCAAAGCAACCTTTCTGATCAACAAAACACTTACCGATATGGTCCCTACCATATTTTAGACATGAAGGAAAACGAGGTCGATTACCCACACTATCCTAAGATCTGGTCATAGTAGGCCTATTCCCTGACCCCTGTCTAAACCTGGGTGTAGGAGCACTAACAAATAAAGACGCCGGCACAAACAGAAGACCCAAAAACTGAGTTCGAATTCCTCCATAGGAGCTAGTCTAACTGATCCCCTGCTGCTCAGATCTGACACTCTTATTTTCTCTCACCCTTTCTTTCTTCTTAATCTTATCCGCTTCGATCTGTTGTGCATGAATCATCAAGATAGAAAGATCCATCTCCCTGTTAATCATAGCAGATCTATATTCTTTCACAAGGTAACCCGACACCCCTGTCATAGACTTACTCATGCTAGTGCGAGGGTCCACTATCAGACCGAGAGCATATTTGGACAACTGATTAAACTTAAGACAATATTCATTAACCAACATAGAACCCTATCTCAAGTTCATGAACTCCTCCAACATTGCTTCCCTCATTTCTAACGAAAAGAATTTGTCTAAGAATACATCCTGAAATAATTTTTGAGTCATGGGAACATCATCATCCCCTCTACTACTCTTCCACATTTTGACCCAATCATACACAAAATCTTTTAAATGGTAGGAAGCCAATTCCACACTCTCTTCTTCCGTTACATGCATAATCTGGGTAATCTTTCTCACCTCATCGATATACTCCTACGAATCCTCACCCGTCTTTGACCCATAAAATTCTGGCAGATTCATTCGCATAGAGAATGCAAAGCTAAGGCCTGGGTGTTGGCTAGAGTAATAGAAGTAACAACCTGGGCTAATGCCTGGAAGGCTGCTCGAAATTTGGTTTAAGACTGTTTCATTCAAGGGATCAATGGGTTAAAGTTGTTCGTGATAGTTTCTGCGGGCTTGATGAGGACACATTTTCAATCATAAGAGAGCTCAAATTAATAGAAGAGAGACAAATGTGTAGGCACGATAGATTTCGAAAGAATGAAACAACTTTTCCTAAAACATCCCGTAGCCTCTTGCTCATAGATGTGGCACACTACACACCAATAATCAAGACTCTACATTACGTGGCTTGTCAGACTTGCTAGGACTCTTCAAAACTTAGGCTCTGATACCAAGTTTGTAATGCCCCGGGATCCTATCCCAAGACGTCACATAGAGCTTAAGGCTACATGTAGCCCTAAGCTAACCCTCTGAGCCGATAATCATCTCTAGGCCATCATCAACAAGAATAATCACATCAAAATAATGGGAACATATGATATCAAGTTCATTTGGAATACATAGAAATACTAAATTGTACAACATAAACATCGAAAAACTGTACATACTGATACACTGGCCTGACAAGCCTCTACTAAACAAAATGATGAGCCATTGGGACAGATTCCCAACTGACCTAAACCAGTCTAAACATGATCACAACAAAATATCAACCAACATCTGAGAAGGGTCCCCAAACCATGAGGACTCACCACTAGAAAGATGCAGATAAAGTACTCAAGATCACTGACGAAGCTGGGACTGAGCACCTGAACCTACATTCCGAGAAAATGTAGCCCAAAGCAAGTATGTGGGTTAGTACTTGGGAATGTACTAAGTATATGGGGGTGTATGCAATAGTTTATGAAAATAACATGATCATTCTATATAATTATGCATGCTATCAACCATGACTCGCTTTAGCTTGATTATATTGAAACATCATTCTCAGAACATATGCATAATGGAATATAAAGTGTAATCTAATGAAATAATTTCATTTATCTCAAAACTTATGCAACCCATGACTCAGAGTGACTCAGTGATTCAAGAAACTTGACTCTTATGGACATGGGAGGTTCTTATAGCCGACATAAACCAAGTAAGCTATGTGGATTCTAATGTATTTCCCTCTTAAAGAAGGAACCCCACGTTGATAAGAGCGTACTACTCTTGTCAGGGAGTACAACCTCATCCTTTATCCCACATATATCATATCATCATATCATTATCTCATTCTATATCAATCCTACGGTGGCATGTAGTTTTGGGGAAAGTACCACACTTTTTGCTCGGTGCTAAATACTACTCCCAGACTCAGCTCAAAACGCATTAGGAAATCTGCCTTAATCAACACAAGGGTCTATCATGAATACCAAATCAACTATACCAACTCATATTTTATAAAACAATTAGTGAATTCCTAACCCAATTTTGACTCAAAATTAATCATAATCAATACCAAATGTACTTACTCGTCAAATCACATAAATGTCAAATATTCAACAAATATAAAAGAACTCATTACCAATATCATCACGACTCTGCGAGATCAGACTCAATATTCTTAAATAATCATTCTTTCATTTTAATGGTTAAATCATGACAACGACTTTTGAAAGCATTCAAAGATCTCAAATTGAAATAAAGTTATGCATCTCAAAGTATAATTCTCAAATCAATAAATAAAATAATGAAGTAGTTATGTGTACCAATATATTAGACAATTCAAGTCCCATAAATCCTTCATAAAGTAACTTGGGTGTATGCCCTCTTTGCAATTATCAAGAAATTTAGTAATGGAAATCAACCTTTTTAGGCACAAGAATGAAAGAAGATTCTTTTTCAAAACCCCACATACCTTGATTATAAATTAAGATGGAAAGACTTGCTTGCAACTCCTTTTTATACTCCTTGACTTAGTGTTCTTGTTTACCTTGACTTGGAAGCTTTGAATCTTGAACCAATTTATGAAATCTATGGTTGAATGTTAAGATATAAGAGAAGATTTGGATTTGGAATAAAGGGAATTTAGAGGGAAACCTTAATTTTGTTGAGATGGAAGAAAGAAAATGAACAATTATCCCTTGGTTGGGTATTTATAGAGGCTAAAAAGGGTCGAAATTGACCAAAATACCCTTTTTAAAACATCTTAAATTTACAGGCCGGGACAGGCGACAGTGGGATCTGACGGTCCGTCAGAGATCCAACGGTACGTTGGTCCTTACCATTGAACCTGGCCAGAACTGGGACCTCTTTTCTCAAATTGACAATTGGGTGTGACGGTTCGTTGGAGGGTCTGATGGTCGTCGGTCATGGCCATTGATCTGGGCTAGTGACTTGGTCTACTGCCTCAATGCGACGGTGCTGGGCGATGTTACGTCACTGGTCCAATGGTCGGTTAGACCTTACCGTCATATCTTTCCAATGAACTTGGGTTCTGCCTCATTCTGACAGTCATGGATAATGGCCAGTCACTCGATCGACGATCCGTCAGATCCCACCGTCGAACTTGGGCAAGTCAGACTATTTTCTGTAATTCTATAATTTGGCCATAACTTCTTACTCCGACCTCTAATTTTGATGAAATTGGTATCGATGGAAAGCTTATTCAATTATCTACATTACAAAAAAGTTAAAATTAGGAAAATTATACATGGTTTAAACATCATTCACTTTGTAAGTCATTCCCATATACACACAAGACAGATTTAAATTTAAGGAATGATTGGGGCATTACAAAAAGTCTCCCCTATGAAGAGAGTCATGCAATTAGGGAAGAAAGGTAAATTGAGTCCTCATTATATAGGACCATATCAGATTGTATGAAAGATTGGTGGAGTCTCTTATGAGTTAGAATTGCCTGCAAGTTTGAGTTTCGTTCACTCGGTATTTCAAATATCCATGTTGAAGAAATGTATTGGAGACCATTGTTTAGTGCTACTTGTAGAGGAGATCAAAGTGATAGAGTCCTTATCTTATGAAGAAGATACTGTAGCAATCTTGGATCACCAAGTTAGAAAATTGAGGAGCAAGAAGATAACCTCAATTAAAGTTTTGTGGAAAAATTAGAAAATTGAAGTAGCTACTTGAGAATGAGAGGATGATATGTGTGAAAGATACCTAAGCCTTTTTGATCCGGTGAATGATGAGACAGAAGTTAAAATCTTTGCTTTATTCTTTCCATGTCCTTAGTATGCTTGAAATCGTGCTTGTCTATATTTCTGTATCATCATTCGAGGACGAATGATCCCAAGGGTGGATAAAGTAATGCCCCACAAATATCGTACATATGTTATCTCCTAGTAGTATACATATAGAGTTAAAGACTTCAAATTTTTCTAAGTGTATAAAGGGACTTAGTCTCATTTTGAGTTTCTAATATTTGAGGATTTTATTTTTTAACCTTCCCAATCGTAGTTTCTTAATTTTTTTGTTGATACACGATGGAGCAAGTCAAAAGTACATCTTGGGTGAGTTTCAAAATTTTTAGATGAGCTTAAGGGCAAGTTTGGTGCCCCAATCCAGTGAGAAAGGGTGATTAGCCCACGACGCCTTGCTTATCACCTCACCTGAGGGTGAGAAAGGCAATAGGCAAGACGGTGCCCTGGCTATTGTGGTGTTCCAAGCAAGGCGGCGCCTTGCCTATCACCCTGGGCCATTTTTAATTTCTACCCCGAGTTATTAAGGGTGTTTTTAATATTTCCAACCCCTTGGATATCTTAAACACGGAATTATAATCCCGAATGACCACTTTATTAATATTTTCATCAAAATCCACCAAGAAAACTCCTTAGGGCTTCAAACTAAAGTTTTAAATAACTCAAGATTCAACCGTTGGTTTTAGAAATTGACTAAAGATTTAGAATCCCCAAATCGAGGGCTTCAAGAATCATCCATTAGAGTAGTAAGTTGTGGTACGTGGGGTTTATCCGAAAACTACATGGGCTTATTGAAACACTCAAATATGATTTAATGTTTATCAAGCATGAATTTAGAAAGGTGTTTTGTAATCCATTAGTTTTATTATGCATCATGAATGTTTAGTGATATTGTTGTTTTGGCCTTTAGTCCTTTTCACCCTTAAATTGATTTACAAATATATTTATATGTATGAAATTGAAATTTAAGAATTTTTTGACAGCACAAATTATGAAATCCCTCTCTTGTGATAAATTCAAGTTTATGATCTTATTGTGAATGATTTGAAATGCATGATTTATGGTTTGAAAATAGTTTTTTCAATACCATAGTGTTTGAGCATGATTTGTAGATGATGAGAGGGAGCTTCTTGATATAATTATATCCTTGTTTTAAATGAGAAAGAGTTGCAGATGATTGATAAGTTTTACATAACCACCTTGTATTATTGAAATCTTGGCAAAGAGAATTCCTTGCATGTGTTTACTTGAGTATTGAAAGAAAGATTCCTTTGAAATAATTTACTGCTATGGTGGTCCTAGACATATGTTTTGAAATTACAGATTGTAATATGCTAAAAATGGCTCAAAGATGTGACTTGCAAGTCAATGATATGACAATACCATATAGATGTATGCCATAACAGAGATAGAATTTTCAGCGTTTAATTTTAGAGAATGCATGTTTTAAAGAGTTAAAAATGGCCATAAAGAGGGTTAGGTGGTTTCCAAAGAAGGCTTGAGTTTAAGTTAACTCTTAGCCCAAAATCATGTTATGCCAATATGGGTTCATTATTTCCCCAAGTGGGATTTTACGCTGTCCTAGTGCACAGTGGCGTACAGAAACAGAGACTCTAACCCTTGCAGTAAACTCGGGTTTAGGGCTTAGCTACCGATTTAAGGGCAGATTCCATATAGCCCATGGAATAACAGAGTTGTAGGGTATAACACCCAGCACAGAAGTAAAACCAAGAGTGTCACAGAGTTCAGATGATTTTTAAGAGTCTTTTAAATATGCCCATGATTTTGATTACCATATGATATGTTTATGAACTGTTTTACATTGCTCTCATATATGTTGAATAAAAAATATTATTTTGAATTTGCTCTGCGTACTAGTACAATGTATTGACCCCATACCTTCTAGCTTCTGAGGCTCACTCTAGGGGTCATGATAAGCAGTAGATCTCTTCAGGCAGAAGTGAAGAGTTCTAGTTTGTGAGCCTTCTATATTTCAAAAGCCTATTTACTTTCAGTCAGATACTATCTTTTATAGTTTTGGTCTACTGGGGGCCTTTTCCCATTTATCAGATAGTTGTCTTTTGATCATGTAGTAGAGATTTCACAGACTAGTTTAGATTGTTGTAAGATTTGTTCCCTGTTGTTAAATTAAATTCAGAGTATGACCATGGTTCCGTAGTTGATATACATTCCTCATTTTCTTATATTTTATGAATGTTGTGCATGACTACCAGATAGAGAAGGGCATTCGGGCCTTCATGGTTTGAAATGCTCTTCACAGCCAGGGCCTCAGTTCAGATTGAGACAATAACTGAATAAGAGTACATGTATATCTAAAACAGATGAAACACTGATTATGCAATACTGTGCATACCTACATATTCTATGATTGCGATCATAATAACACTAGATACTGAGTTCTGATAACTGAATGACTAATATCTAAGATTACTGATAACTCTATCTGGGTGACTGTTTTTGACAGTCCTGATTCTGTAGAACTGAACTAAGTTCTATGTTGAGCTGGGTAAATGTGTCTGACAGTCCAGGTTTGGTAGAACTAAACTGAGTTCTATACTAAGACTGAAACTGGAACTGTGAAAGGTAATCTTCTAACCGACATGTCCCTCTCTAAATTGATTGGAGTCCAAACTGTAACCCAATTGTAAGGGTCAGTATCGTGCCATAACTAAATACAAGCTGAAGAGTCACCTATACCTGGCATATGCCCTGAACGAGAACAGTGGTACCCTCAACTAGAAGGTAAAAATACCTCATCAACCCTCAACTGAAAGGTTGATGTCTCAACCTACATTGGCTAAGTAGTTCTGGAACATAAGGACTGCTTCTAAGGATCACACCCTCTACTGGTAGGTGAGTCCCCATCCTTGGGTTAATTCAATGCTTAATCCTACTCCTAATTGAATATACACTAAACTGATTTCTAAACTATACTAGACTCGACTGAACTATTACTGATCATTTTAGCTGACTAAACTGGATGGAGTTCACTGAGTTATGATGTTTGACTAAATATATTGAGTTTTGTACTGACTGAATACTACTGATCGTGATATTTTTGGGACTATTCTATAACTACTGTAGCTCTAAGTCAACAACTAGATTTTTGGGTATTGAATACCCCTAAGACTTGATAGCATGGAAAAGTAAGACATAGCATCACCTTAAAAGCATAATAATACTTGCTTACTAATGATGCATTTATTTAGACGTTTTGTCAAACACTTGATATACATGAGCTTGTGCATGAGTGCAATCACATAATAACATGTCATGCTTTCACTAGTCAATTTACATAAGAATTTTAACAAACACTTGAGGAGAATGGTTATTTCATATATCAATAAACATGTAACAATATCATGGATACTACTTTCAACTTGTAGTTTAAGAGTTCAACATGAAAATCATATAAATCAACCCACAATTATCTAGTTTTCATGAAACTTGTAATAAATTATGGAATTAAATCCCCAAACATTAATTCATACATGAACACAATCCAATTCCAACATGTAAATCCTGAAGTCATAAACTTGTAGTTTTGAAAAGGTTTCTTGGACTTCATGGGTGAAAGGAACCCATGAATAAACACCTAACATAACTTGGTAATTAAATTAGTGAAGATTGATGATGTGTTCTTGGAGATTAGTCTTGAAATTTTAATGCCCTAGGGTTTGTTCTTGAGTAAGTTTAAGAATAAAGAATGAATTTTGGCTCTAAGGTGGCTTAATCTCATGTTTTGGGGCTGATATGAGGTGAGAAAAAGACCCATTTACCCCTACAGACATGGAACTAAACGAGCGAAAATCATTCCTAGTGACGGGTATACCAACACTGCATTGATGGCATCGATGCGATCACCATTGCGCCACATCAAGTTCACATTGGTTCATTGGAATTTGCACTCTAAAGTTGGGAAAAATATTTGTCGACGTGATGGACAATGCGACGTGTTGAGATCGCGTCGATCTACAATTTTAGGTGTCCAAACTTGATTCAAATGAGGTCTGAAAAATCCAAAACTCACCCAAAGTGACCTATTAACATACCTGATCATGATTCAACACACGAATCGATATTTTAAGGTCATAAGATCGTGAAATAAGATTGCTAACCTATGAAGGCTAAAAAAATTCTAAGTATAAACACTTGGCTGAAATTTTCTAAGTTTGGGACCTCTTTTCAAGCTTTAAAGGACTAGGTTAAGCTAGGATTTTGCAGGGTCTTACAATATCTCTCCCTTAGGAACTTTCATCCTTGAATGAGACTATCTAAGCTGAGAATACTATTATACTATTATACTAAGTTTACACACTGAACAAGCATATCTGATGCATGAGTATATGACTGAACTGATTTATGAATACAGAACTGAGCTATTTCATGAAGGTATGCATGATATGACAATAATATGCAACTGAAACTGATACCGAGTTTGTAAAGTTTATCTAATCATGTAGCTTAGTAACTTCAAAGAAAAATAGTTACCTTGAGTTGATTTTGAGTTTGCGAAGAAAAGGTGAGGATACTTGGTCCTCATATTTGCTTTTGTTTCCCATGTAGCACGCTGAATAAACTGATTCCGCCAAAGAACTTTTAATAGAGGAACTTCTTTGTTCCTCAATTTGCGAACCTGATGATCAAGTATTTCGATTGGGATATCTTCATAAGAGAGGTTGTTCTAAATATCTATACCATCTGTAGGGACTACAGCTGCTGGGTAACCTATACACTTCTTTAGCAAGGAGACATGTAACATTGGGTGCATTAAAGCTATGTCTGAAGGTAACTCAAGCTCCTAAGCTACCTTTTCAAAATGGATGAGAATTTAGTAAGGACCAACATATCAGGGACTGAGCTTCCCCTTCTTGCCAAATCTCTTTATTCCTTTCATAGGAGAGATTTTCAAATACACATAATCATAAATCTTAAACTCGAGACCCTTTCTTCATACATCTGTATACGATATCTGCCAGCTCTGAGTTGTCTTAAGCCTTTCCCCGATGAATAGAAATTTCTCTAAGGTATCAAATACCAAGTCAGGCCCTATCACTGCAGCCTCACCTACTTCAAACCAATTAATAGGAGATCTACATCTCCTCTTCCCAAAGAGCACTTAAAACGGAACCATCTGAATACTGGAATGATAACTGTTATTATATGGAAACTCAATCATAGGAAAGTGGTCATGCCAACTACCCTTAAAGTCAATGACACATGCTCTTAACATATATTCTAAAGTTTGAATGGTCAAGATGTTTCATCACTTGGTGGATGCAGATTCTATGCCACCTTTATTGATGATTTCAGTAGGAAGGTATAGGTTTACTTCTTGAAACATAAGTCAGATGTGTTTGCTACTTTCAAGAGGTGGAAAGCTGAAGTTAAAAATTAGACTTGCTTGAAAATCAAATGCCCGAGGTCTGATAATGGAGGAGAATACGACAGTCAGAATTTAAACAAATCTGTGCATTCATTGAATTTTGTTTTACCTTTTTTGTCAATTTATGCAGACATCAATTGTAATGTTTTTTTAATTTTTCTCTTGTTCGTAGGTAAAATTTCTCCCAAAATAATAGAAAGTAAAAGTGGATCAACTTCTAACTAGCTAACAAAAAAGGCTAGAGTACATGTAACACCCCGAGAATACTCTGTAGACGTCACACAGTACCTAGGACTACAATTAGCCCCAGACTAACCCTTGATATTTATATAATTTAAAACTATTATGGAAAGTGAACTGACACATACCTATTAATACGGGAGGAAAAAACTTAAAATCTTATTCTCAACTTGAAATTTGAAATATCAAATAAACTCTTTAAACTTAAAGATACATAGTCTAACAAGCCTCTACTACTAAGTAGAGAGCCACTGGGACAGACCCCAATTAACTTGGATGAAATCTTTAATCAAGTAACTAAAGTTACATTTATAAATGTTTAAGAATCTGATAAGTTGTTTGCTCAGACTATGAGAGCTTACAAAATGTCAGGATGCAGGATGTGATGCTCGTGACCAATCGTGCTACTGGAAATGAGCACCAAAACCTATATTTTAAGATGATGTATAACATAGAGATATATATGTGGGTCAGTATTTTGGAATGTACTGAGTATATGAGGGTGAATGCATAAGTAAAATAAAAACTGGATATATTTTCAAATCATGCATGATAAGTGTAAAGGACTCACTTTGGATATGAATAAAATTGGAAAATTCTCACGCCCTAAGGCTACCCCTTAGTCGCGACAACGATAATTACGGTCACAAGCGACCACAAGCTAACATATGAACTGGTTCCTATTGTGAGCACTGAATAAATATAGGCATAAAACATGTGTGGAAGATAAATTGAGGAGGTAATGCATATCTAAATACTTAAAATATGAAATACTAAATGTCTAAAACAACTGATAAGAACTGAAAGTAACTAACTGACTGTCAAATTGTTTTGTTTGAATTGTCTGAAATCCTCAAATGTGACTGAGGAGTTGATGGGACAGACCCCTAACTAACTCAAACTAACTAAATAAATTAAACTACTGAAATAACTAAATAAATATAAAATATCCTCGATGGATAAGGACTCACCACTATAGTTGTTGTATTATGCTGAGCTGTCTAACTGTAATTGGGAAACTGTGCATCCGAACTATGATATAAGACATCATAGCTTAAAGAAGAGTATGCGGTCAGTACTTTAAATGTACTAGTATTTAAGATGAGGTCAAACTGATATACATGTTTTAATGTGCATATGAAGTAAATACAAACTAAATAGCATGAGATAACTGAACATAAATGCATGAAAACTGCAACATCTGAGAATGCAAGACCAAGCATAAACATATATATGAAATAATCTATAAGCTAAAACACTGAATAGCTGAGAATCTGTGTGCTTTGGTCAGACAAACCCAGAGTAAAACTATACTAACTACTATACTGTGACTATGGGAGGTATCATCTAATCGACATGCTCCAATATGAACTAATCAGGGTCCAACCTGTAAACCCAGTTGGAAGGGTGTCAGTACCATGCCACGGGTACTAACACTAGCTATGTGGATCCACAAAAATAGTGTCCCAAAGGACTAATGAGTCACCCTAAACTAGAAGGTGATCTAACGAGATATGTTTCACCCTCAACTAACAGGTAGACACTTAGACAACCATCAACTAGCAGGTAGACATCTCTAACCTATGTTGTCTACGTAGTTCTGTAACTCAAGGATTTCTTTTAAGAGTCACACCATCAACTATTAGATGAGCCCTCATAATTGAGTTTGCTTAGTGTTAAATCCTACTCCCAACTGAACTGACACTGATTCTGGAATAGACTGAACTAGACTAAAAATTATTACATAACTGATAGCGCTCATCATGATCATAAACATGTAAGTATATTGATAAGAGTCATGGATTAACTGTCTGAGTACTTGAAAAGCTAAATTTATGTAAAACACAAGGTATCGGGTGTTAACAAATGACCAACACTAAATAGAATTAATAATAATGCCATATAAAAGCTTTAAAACCATAGATAGAGATCGCTGTTCAAAACTCAACACTTAGGCATCTCATCAAATACATGAGAGTCATGAGCTTAAATACGAGAATGGGTAAAGCATCCAAGAATCACACGATTATAAGACTAAAATCACAACTTAGGGATTTTACATGAAGAATACAACATTGAAAACATATAATGGATCATCCCACTTGAAAAACACTTATAAACATAACTTGTAATTGAATTCTCAAGAGATTCATGGAGATATTTCAACTTAATCATGAAAACTCATAATTTAAAATCAAAAAGAGATTCTTGGACTCCATGGGTGAAAGGAACCCATGGATGAACATCATACATACCTCACTAGATGATTTTGTGAAGATTATTGGGAATTTCTTGAGGTTTGGATCTTGAATAACTTGAATCCTTGAGAATGGGTTAGGGTTCGTCTTGAGGTGGAAGATGGTTTTCTTAAGAGATTTATGAATAAAGGGGAAAATAATGCTCCTTGGGGACCTTAATTTCATGTTATGGACGTGTTTGGGTAAAGGTAATTGACTCAAATACCCTTAAATTATGAGGAACAAAATCTGGACAAAAAGGGAAAGGGGCACCGCGGGCTCCAGAGCGGTAGGCTAAGCCTTGTACTGCAGGCCTATCTCGGTGCCCTCACTATTTGGATTCTCTAAAAAAGCCCCTAAGCTCATCTAAAAATTACAAAAATCACCCGAGACATACCTTGAACAACCCCGATCATGAGTCAACTTACAAATCAATGTTTTAAGGTTGGAAAGATCAAAAATAAAATCATCAAAGTTTAAGGGCCTTGGAAATAACTAAGTCCGAACACTTAGTGAAATTTCTAAGTCTTGGATCTCTTTAACATGCAATCATGAGATGAATTGAGCTAGGATCTTACGAGGAATTACATTATCTTCCCTTGGGAATATTCATCCTCTAATGAGACTTGTTAGCTGAGAACACTAGGGAAATTGAGATCATAAACTGAACATCTTGTAACACCCACTGCTAATACCTCCTTATGATATTCAACTCTTAGATTTATACGTCCCTAAAAGTCATTATATAACAACTTAAACACTCACCAACATAGATTCTAACACTTAACATAGATATCTCCAAACCCTTGCTGCACCACACTAACTTCCTTCATAATCAACTAATATCACATTTCTAAACTTATGCCAGCATACCCAAAATCATAACCCATAAGTTATCTAATAGAACATCATATACTGCATAACTTTATTCATACTTATCAATTAAAGGGTACTACTAGCCACACAACACTTAATAAATTTCAAAAATAATGCAACCTCTTATACCCTGGGGCACACCTCTACCTTATACCTACAACTTCATACTTAATCCCAAATCAATAAACTTACATTCTTGTATTCACTATTTCAAGCCTATGGGTTCACCTCTATATAGCTAGCACCACTAACCAAGCAATCGTTATTTCTACATTGATAATCATCTACTATTCAAATTTCATGTCTAGTTTCTAGCCATGATGAACAACGCAACCTCATATACTATTCTCACTTAGAAACTATAAAATAGGACATCAAGAAACACTAGTCCACTAAAGCGTCATAATAACAATAATTGATCAAGATCATATGGCCTATCTTATTATAATCCATTAACACGTCCTCTTTCTATACAACATTACTATTCACCCATCTATACACCTAAACTTCCTTTATAGCTCTATGAGTTTCAACTAAACTCCCTTCTGTAACCTTAGGGAAACAACACTCAACCACCAAATATTTTCATCAATAATCTATATTTTTCTAACCCTACAAATATCATCCATGGCCTTTCATACTTCAAGCAAATAATAATTATCCTTAACTAATAACTCTTTCTCTACCTTTCACTAAACTAACAAACAAGGATATATCACTTCATTACTAACTCAATCATAAGCAAATATTCAACTATACATATATATTCAATAAAACGCCCTTACCACTCTTCTTGTCACTACACCTCCAAACCCAAACTTCCAACCAATGTCACTACACCTCTAAACGCAAACTTCCAACCAACACAAGAACAACAAAATGAACAATAAGTTGCTAGTGAATCGAAATAGGCCTTACACGACTTCACTAGACTTTTATTTTGTGTTTTGAATAAGAAAATGAGATGAATAACAAAGAAACTATGCTAGTGAATTGAAAGAGCCCCACACGGCTTCACTATACATTTATTTTCAAAAATATGATATCAAGATTACATAATACAAGAGATAGAAAATTGACACATGATATTCAATGATCCAAAAAAATACACATCTTACTCTGTTTAAACTGAATGGATCATAAGAATGAGGCCATAACATTAAATTTGAGGGACTCATAACACACTACAAGGCTTCTCTCAAGCTGCTTTGTAAAACTTCTAAAACTTCTTGCTAACAAGTTTGAGAGCATTATCATGGGAGGAAATTAGAACTTGCTAATTATGTTATCTCAAGAATAAAACATAGAGGGAGAAGTATAGATTAACATTATATATTATGAGGAGGAATCTGAAAACACATCTGACTTGGGCTTAGTACACGATTTTAATAAACATAAATAAAGCCCTTCAATCTTCGGGATTCATAAGCACTGATGGGATACATACTAGCCTTCTTGTAATCCCATAACTATTTGTGAAAATTTAAGATTGACTATTTCTGATACCTTAAAAATAAGGAAGATATGGCCCAAATAAAGTAAGATGAGAATCTGTATGACGTTCTTAGAGAACCATTTTATAGCACGATCTAAGACTTGAAAGAAAGGGAGCATTTCCTAAATGCCTTGTAGCCTCTCAATGAAAAGTACAAATGTCTTCGTACCATTCTGTAAGACTCTACTAGACATGGCTTCACAGACATCCTAGAACACTTGAACCTTGTGCTGTGATACCAAGTTAGTAACGCCCTAAAAATGGGTATCGAGACGTCACATAGTGCTTAAGACCACAAGTGATCCCAAGATAACCCTACTAATGGCATAACTTATAAGCAACTGAATCATATGTATAAAATGACTAAGTTTACTATGCAGAAATATAAAAGTGATGGAATCTGCGATATATAATACTAATACAACTTTTACATTCTGATAAAGTCTGAAAAGAGGGACTAAAAGTTACATAACTAACTTTAACTTACATCTGTGAAACCTCTACTATACTGACTTTAAATGGTTGGGAAGCTACTCCAACTATCTCGAATCAATACATATGAATAAGAAAATAAATGACATATGTAAATCTAACTGAAGTCCCCGAAATAGGAGGACTCATCATGTTGCTGGCTGGGATCTACAACTGTCTGAGTCTGATTGTACATACTAAATCTTGTCCTAAATTATGAGAAAATGTAGCCCACACACAAGTGTGTGGGTTAGCACTTTGGAAATGTACCGAGCATATAGGGGTGTATGCAATTAAATTATAAGTATCATCATTTTCTTATGAAACATGCATACTGATATAAATGACTCACATAGCTTGAATAAATTTGGAAGCTCAATCTCATAAATCAGGAATAATGAAACATGTAATATAAATCTCGTGAGTCATTATTCTTAACTCAAAAAAAATTTGTATTTTTCTCTTATTCTCAAAACTTGTAAGCTAGATGAAATCTGAAATTCATTCTGTATAGTAAAATCTTTATCTCAATACTTTAAATCAATAAAATTATTTCAAGAGTGAGGGACATCTTTTGGGAGTTTCTTCTAACTGACATAAACCATGTAAGCTACATAGAGTCTAACGTCTTACCTACGTTTGGGAGTGCTGTCGTATCCTTGCCATCAGAGTAGGACCTTTAACTTTAACTTTAACATCTTTAGTGATCACTATAGATATCAGCCTCAGGATCATATCCTACGATGGTACGTAGTTCTGGGGAAGTACCACATTTTTCGCTCGATGCTAAATACTACTCCCTTACTTAGCTCAGAACTTTTAAAGAAAATTTACCTTGAATAATTCAACAACTTGTAATGGAAGCCAATATGCTACCTCTTTATCATAAATCAAAAGGTGTGGATTTATTTCTTAGCTTAATATCAAAGCTCAATTCTTTTCTTGAAAATCTTGATATACAATCATCAAAGAGGCTTAAAATCATAATCTTCTTTAAATATCAAGACTAAATCTTAGGGATTAAAACCCATGCTTAAACTCATGTAAAATCATCACCAAAACATCATTCTCAATATGCTTCTTGAAAATACTTAAACAATATCAAAATCATAAAATCAAGAATCTCAATATCATGCTCAAACTCAATTGGGAAAATCTAGAAATTTGCATTACATGCATAAATATATGAAATTAGTCATGTAACTTAACATTCAATCACTTGAAATCTTATAATCTTCAAAAATATAAATTGGGTATAAACCCTAACTTCAATTTCATAAGAAATCACTTCAAATTCAGTAATTTGTAATTTAAAAAAAGTTTTGGGCATAAGAACGAAAGGATTGTTCTTGTTCAACACTCACATATCTTAGACGATGAACTTTGGATGAACACTTGTATTTGGAATGTTATTTGTACTTTTGAAGGATGATTCTTGAAGCTCTTGGTTTGGGGAATTCGATTCTTGAAGAAATTTTGAAAAGTTACGATTAAATCTTGAGTTCTCTTGGGTTGAGGGCACGTACTCTTAATTTTAAGAGTAGTTGGGATGAGCATTTGCCGCTGATAGAGTTTGGTTACAACAACAGTTTTCATGATAGCACCCGAATGTCCCCATTTGAGGCACTGTATGGGAGGAGATGTAGATCACCCATAGGTTGGTTTGAAGTGGGTGAAGTTGCGGTGATCGATCCTGATTCATTATTTGAGGCCATAGAAAAGGTTAAGTTGATTAGAGAAGGATTGAAGATAGCTTAGAGTTTTTAAAAGTCATATGAAGACGTGAGAAGAAGAGACCTTGAGTTTGAGGTCGATGACTTGGTGTACTTGAAAATTTTACCCATGAAAGGGGTGAAGAGGTTTGGGAAGAAGGGGAAACTTAGTCCCCATTATGTTAGCCCTTATAGAGTTCTTAACCATGTTGGAAAAGGAGCGTATGAAGTTGAGTTGTCTGCAGAGTTTTCAACTGTTCATCTGGTGTTTTATGTTTCTATGCTTAGAAATCATATTGGTGATTTCGTGGTAGTAGAACCTTCTGTAAGTGCTAAAGTTCAGAACAATCTTTCCTTTGATGAGACCCCTGTTGAGGTCCTTGATTACCAAGTCCGAAGACTAAGGAACAAAGAAGTTACCTTGGTCAAAGTGTTATGGAGAAATCAATCTATTGAGGGTGAAACTTGGGAAGCCAAAGCGGATATGCGATCCAAGTACCCGCACCTATTTTACTCAAGCTCCAATAAAGCCGAAGGTACCGTTCTTTTCTAAATCAACCCTTTTCTTTTTAAAATTACAGCAGTTTAGTTGTTATTTCATACTATTCAGCTGTTGTTTCATGAGTTTATGCCCTCTATGTTGTATCCGAAATGTAGAATAAAGTAGAGACAAGTTTAGCAAGTTGCCTCAGCTGTGTACCCTTCATTTCCTTTGTACTCTTAGAGTATCTAGCATTATTCGAGGAAGAATGTTCCAAGGGGGGAGATAATGTAAGACCTCATAAATTTTCCCCGTCGTTAAAGCCTTTGAAACAAGTTATATTAATCTTAACACTTAGAAATTTTTCTAAGTGTTCCAACACCTAGTCATTTTTCTAGCCATGAATTTTCATTGAATTATTTTGCGATCTTCCTGACCTCTGTTTCTTAAAATTTTTGTTGTGTTATGATGAGGTGAGGTCGTAGTATGTTTTGGGTGAGTTTAGGAATTTTTAGACGAGCCTAAGATCGTGTTTGGGTTTCAATTCCAGTAGCTATGGGTGATAAGCCTGCGTCGCCCCAGCTATCGCGGGGCTTTCCCCCAGGCGTCACCCCAGGTATTGCAGGAGATAGCCCAGGCATTGCCCGGGGTAGTCCACCGCTATAGGCCAGGGGACACCTGGCTAACCGCGCCATAGAACCCAAATTTAAATCTCATATACTGATGAACACCATTATTAACTTAAGGGTTAATAAGAAATTAAAACACAATTCTTATTGGTTTTTGATTTATTGATTTTTGGTTCTTAACTATTCGATTTTCGATTTAACCAATAAGAAAATACTCATATAATAGAAATAGTAACAACTAACATAAAAAAATAAAATCTTAGTTGCCACCAAAATCATACGCAATGCATTTTAGTTTACAAGAATCTTCAAACTTGAACTGAATGTTAGCTAAAAAAAATGAAATGTTAGAAGCTACTAAATGCTTTAAGATTTCTAATACGATAATACTCGTACTTTGTCTTGTACCTTTCTTGCCCTAGATAGGTTAATACTTTGTGAATCTCTTAATTGGGAATAAGTAGTGTATAATATATATATATATATATATATATATATATAAGTACTGTAAATATTTATATATATATATAACACAAATAGGGGTAAAACAGTAACTTAGTTCATCCTTATTGGATTATTGATTTAACTAATACAACTCAATAAGATAAAACCAAAACCGAACCATTTACCCAATAAAATTTTTTATAGAACCAATAAAAATCATTAACCCAATAACCCAATAATGTTTTTATTAGGCGTGGGTATAAATACTGAAAAACCAAAATACCGAACCGAATCGAATTATTTCAGTTTTTCGGTTTCAGTGTTTTGGTTTTCTGGTTCAGTTTTGGTTTATTTTTTTTTTATAAATTTCATCTTTCAGTTCGATTTTTGATTTAAATGAAAATTTTTAATATATTTTTTAATTATTATATATATATTAATATATATAATATATATATATATATATTATTTAATATTTATAATATCTAACTACATTAGCTATTTAGGCTTCAGCTATAACCCTCTACTGTCTATAGACCAAAGCCCCAAAAATCAAAATACATTTAATAACTGAAATTGAAAGTTCTTTTTGCATTGATTTTTGCAACTGAATGTAAATATATACATAGTCCTTCATCTGATTTTTGCATTGGAGGTGATTATTCTCATTTGCCACCTAGAAGACTTTATCATATTGATTTTTCTTTAACGTAAAAAAGTTAAACTAGTCCGATTTACAAATATAATTTAGCCTATTAAATAGGCCTAAAACCAAAAAATCGAAATAAATAAAATGAATAGAACCAAACCGAAACTTACATAAATCGAACCAAAATGAGCTAATTCGGTTCGGTTTTGGTTCACCTAATCTCATAACCGAAATTTGAAAAAAAACCAAAATAAAAAAACCAAATCTGAACCGAAATATCGAAAGCTTACCCCTAGTTTTTATCGATTTAGTTAATCGGTCAGTTTAGTTTTTTCACACCCCTTTAAACAGTGAGTATAAAGATAATAAGTATCAATAACTCATGGAGATAGAAACCTACCAAAATATAAACAAATTCAATCCAGTATGGTATACTGTCGTCTAACTTTTTCTAAATCTACCGCTTTTAATTTAGTCCAAAAATATGTTAGCCAACTCACATTAGAACTAGAATTCTCATAATACTATCTTATTATAATTTTTCATAATTATCATTAGGGTTATCTCAATCACATTCAAAATATGGTTAGAAGCACAACGGCCCCAATAGACATGTTGTCTATTTGCCTCATTCATATAATACTTTGTTATCTTAGTTATGAAGAAGCTTCTCAAATGGCAATTCTCTCCATAACATGGAGACAAGTTTGGTTGACTCTTCTAAATATAAAATGCAGAGTTGAAAATGATTTAAAAGATGAAAAGATAGTGGACGCAATCATGCAGAGATACAGGGACGGCAAAATCCCAATTGACATATTTGAATCTCAAACTGGCATTTAAGAGAATTGACTATATTCAACCATACCATTTTCCTATTATCAAAGTCGTGGCAGCAAAATCTTTGAGAGAATTGTTTCTGAATAATTGTAATATAATGCATGTTTCATTATCTAGTGGTGTAGCGAACTGTCAGTCATTGAGAAAGCTTTCTTTGTCTAATGTAAGTTTAAATAAAAACATGCTACAAGCTCTACTTAATATTTGTCCCTTGATTGTCTCATTAATCCTCAAAAGTTGTAAGGGGCTGTTAAGATTGAAATTTTGAATCTTAAAAGATCAAGTCAATTTCCATAATGACAACTAGAAACTACCCTGTTAAAATTCAAGCACCAACTCTTGAACACTTGTCTTTTTATAATTATTCATCAGAAAACTTGGATGATGTTGAATGTCAAAATCTAAAATCTTTAGAGCTGAATAAAGTGGAGAAATCTGATGGATTTCTCGACAACCTTATATCTAGATATCAATCCCTGGAGGTCTTGAAGATTTAGAATTGTAGGGGCATAAGGGATATTGATTCTTCAAATTTGGTGTCACTTGAGTATATTGGAGATCAAATTCCTCAACTTAAAAGTACAAGTGAATCAAGACAATTGAAACACTCAAAAATTGTTCTTCACAACTACTACAATTTAGATGTTGTATGGTTTTGTAAGTTGAGGAATTTTTTTATTAAATTTGACCTCTTTGTCAAAACTCTCTCAAGTTTCGATTGGTCTTTACAAATGCAATGATATCAACAGCAAATATATGCAGCTACACCAAATCTACCCCCAAAGTAGACAATCTAAATGTCGAATTCCTTTGTAAGGATGACCCAACATTTGTGGATGCTTTGCTATAGAGTTGTCATCCCAAGAGACTCAATCTATTGACAACTCCTGAAATGACTGAATATTTCATCAAATGTTTAATAGATAGGAAGAGTCTGAGTCATTCTTCTTTTTGAAGAAGCAAGTCTCAATTGAAAAAAGATAAAAGCTTTTGATGGAGAAGATCAGCCGTTACAACTCAAAAGTGAGGAGCAGGCAATAAAAATCCTTAGGGAGAGGAAGATGACATGGAAGGGACTTTATTTTTTATTATATTGGTGATGCTAAGTTAATTTTGTTACTATTTCAAATTGAATGCACTTACTCATTTATAAACTTTGTTCTAAGTGTTGGAAGCTGAAAATATTCTAAGTGTAAAACATAGTAAATTCGGCTAAGGGGAAAGGTTGTCTATGTATGTGCTTGTCACATGGGGTAGTTGCAAATTAGAAATATGAATGTTTTTACATGTAGGATTTTCATATATGTAATTAGAATAGTTGAGATAAGTCTATTGATTCATGTGATAAGCATGCAGGCCATGTCCAATGACATGCTGCTAAGTGTGACAGTTGTAACTATCTTTGTATAGCCTTCATATTTGTGTTGCTCAAATTGTCTAAGGCAGACTGTGTTGTCTATGCCTTAGAAAATTTGTGTGACATTTTTTTTTGTAATTCTGAGAGAATAATAAAGGTTGGAAACTTTTTTCCTATACGAACTTGTTTCCTATACATTGTGTGAGCCTAAAGTTGTGAAATTTTGCATGACTGCCAAGCGATAGTGCTGCAAAAAATAAGTCACCTCCATCAGTCACCCAACTTAATTTTCATAAATCCACTAGCTAGTTTGTATATTAATACAAAAATTATACAAAATGTACGCTATTAGTACTACAGTTGGTGCAGCCTAAAGACACTCGATTTGCCAGATTAAGGACTATATATGCCATGAATAGAGAATAGATAATTTGTAAAAACATATAATTATAAATAAAATATATGAGTAAAATTCAAAGTTATTCGAAAGTCATGTATTATCCTAAGTATTTCGTATCGTAATGCTTCATTAGACATGAAGTGTTTTTTCAAAAAATGAAAGTTTTTTGAAATGTGTGATCTAAAATACTCCCTCTATTTACTTTTGTTTATCTCTATTTTTATAATTGGATTTTTATTTTTATTTGTCACTTTTGACAAGACAAAAGAATTTTTCTTATGTTTATCTTTAGCATTAGTTACTTATTCTCTAAATCATTTTCAAGACATATTATTCTAAACATAAATTAATAGAGGTAGCATGATTCTACAGATACATATGTGTGAGACTATAATATCTATTTAACAAGAAACATTATATGTCAGTTTGACATTCAAAGGTTATAAATGTATTACCATATATAATGAATGTCAATATCTACAAAAGTTATGGCACAAAGTTAGTTTTTTTTTTTTTTAATTTTTCTTCATTATTATTGACCCCTCAAGAAAAATAAAAATTATTCTTTGTTTTTGTAATGCCCTGAAAATGGGTCCCGAAGCATCACACGGTGCTTAAGGCTACAAGTAGCCCTAAGCTTACCCTTTGAGACATCTACTACCATTACAAGCTTATCTCAAGATAATTAGAACAAAATATCAGAGTATCATAAATCAAATCTCATGAAATATGGACAAAGACTAAAAAGAAACAATATACGGAGTATCCCACACCTCTAACCAACTAGTCTGACAAATTCAGCCTGACAAGCCTCTACTAATCAATGTACCAATGAGCCATTGGGACAGTCCCCAACTAACTTGAACTCAAGAAGTAAAATAAACAACTCATACGGAAACTGGAAATTTGGATAACACGTCCTCGAATCATGAGGACTCACCACTGCAGAAGATGTAGATCAATATGATCGAGAATCACTGTCAAATCTGGAACTGAGCACCTGAACCTATATTACCGAGAAAATATAGCCCACATATGAATATGTGGGTCAGTACCATGGAAAAGTACCGAGTATATGGGGGTGTATACAATTTCAATAATCAAGTATCACAATTTATAAAGACATGTATGCTAATATGAAAGACTCACTTAGATGGAAATAAATCATCAGAATCATGGATGAGTAAAACATATAAAATAGATCATGTGAGTCATTTCAATAAATCATCAATTCACTTCTTTCTTGGTTTCAAACCTTTAGAGTAATCAAACTTCAAAACAGTCCGCTTTAGAACATAACATCATAACCTTTCAGAAATAATAACTTCATAAAAATCATTCTTTCAAAACATATACATTCATCTTATATAGAGAGGAGATACACACACACACGTTGGGAGTTCTCATAACTGACATAAACCATGTGAGACACATGGATTCTAACGTCCAACCCACATGGGGAAGAACCGTCCTATTCTTCCCATCAGAGTAGGACTTTAATCATCAATTCAAACACTAGTGATCACTATATCAGCCTCAGGCTCACATCCTACGGGGGCACGTAGTTCTGAGGAATCCCATATTCCTGCTCGGTGCTAAAGACTACTTCCGAACTTAGCTCAGATCTTTTAAAAGAAAATCCACCACAAAAAAGTTCAACAATTCTCAACGGGAGCCATCATGATACCCCTTTCATAATCAATCAAAAATATGGATTTCTTTTCTCACTTGGGTTCAAAATAAATTTTTCTATGACCAAAAAGGTCAAATCGTTCTTCATTATCTCAAATCATTCAACTATCAAGATGCTTATAGCACATAATTTCTCAAAATACAATTTTAAATGGGGTACAAAGGCCCATAGATCAATATTATGCTAAAAGCGATCAAGAATCATGTTGTATATATATATATATCACTTTAAAATCACATATTACTTGAATAAACTGAAACATGAATGCCTGAGTGAGTATGCAATGGTACTTAGTACCAAGTTTGTAATGGAATATGAACATAAAACTGAATAAGCTTAAGGAGAACTGTTACCTTGAGCTGAGTCTGGATTAATGGAGAAGAGGTGAGGGTAATTGGTTCGCATGCCTGCTTCTGCTTTCCAAGTAGCTCCCTCAATGGACTAGTTTTGCCAAAGAACTTTAACTAGAGGGACTTCTTTGTTCCTCAGTATACGAATCTGATAGTCTAGGATTTTGACTGGAATTTCCTCATAACAGAGGTTGTTTTGAGCATCTATGCTCTGAATAGGGACTACAACTGCTAGGTCACCTATGCACTTCTTGAGCAATAAGACATGGAATACTGGATGAACTGAGAATTTTAAAGGGACCGACATATCAGGGACTAAGCTTTCCCTTTTTACCGAATCTCTTCACTCCCTTCATGGGAGATATCTTAAGTTATACATAGTAATTAATCTCGAACTCGAGATCCTTTCTGTGTATATCTACATAAGACTTCTGTCGGCTCTGAGAAGCCTGGAGTCTTTCTCTGATCATCTGAACTTTTTCTAAGGCATCGAATACCAAGTCAGGCCCTATCACTGAGAACTCACTAACTTCAAACCAACCGATTGGAGATCTACATCTCCTACCATAGAGATATTCAAATAGAGCCATATAAATAATAGAATGATAGCTGTTGTTGTATGCAAAATCAATCAAAGGCAAGTGTTCATCTCAACTTCCCTTGAAATCAATTGCACACGCTCGTAGCATATCTTCTAGAGTCTGAATAGTATTTTCTGGTTGACCATCTATCTGAGGATGAAAAGCTGTACTGAGATGGACTTGGGTACCAAGACCTTTTTGGAATTCTTTCCAAAAGTTAGAGGAGAACTGGGTACCTCTATCTAAGATAATAGATAACAGAACACCGTGTAATTTGACCAACTCCCTGATATAGAATTTTGCATAATCCTAGGCTAAATAAGAGGTATGAACAGGAAGAAAATAAGATAATTTTTTCATCCTATCTATAATGACCCAAATGGAATCATACTTATGGAGAGTACAAGGCAAACTCATCATAAAGTCCATGTTCAGTTCTTCCTATTTCCAGGTGGAAATAATGAACTCCTGCATGGGACCACTAGGTTTTTGATAGTTTATCTTGACTTTCTAATATGTATATCACTTAGCCATAAACTCTGTAACATCTCTCTTTATCACACTCCACCAATATATCTACCGCAAGTCACGGTACATCTTAGTGGCCCCTGGATGAATAGAGTAGCACGCACTATACGTATCTGTAAGAATTCACTGCCTCAAGTCATCCATATCTGGGACACAAAGACGACCCTAACAACATAATACACTATCTCTCCCTTAGGAAAAAACTTCTAGCTTCTAATCTTTGACTGACTCTTTCAACTTGACAAGGCTGGGATCTCTATCTTGCTTATCTTTCACCTCAGAAACTAGAGATGATTCTGAACTACTCTGAACTCATATACCACCCTCTTCTGTATCGACTAAGTGAACACCTAGTCTGGAAAGCTGATGGACTTTATGAGATAACTTCTTCTTATCTATATCAACACAAATAACACTACCTTTAGACAGTCTACTAAGAGCGTCAGCCACTACACTGGCTTTGCCCGAATGATAAAGGACATTCATGTCATAATCCTTCAAGAGCTCTAACCACCCTCTCTGACGAAGATTGAGGTTTTTTTAGAGAATACGTACTGAAGACTCCTATGATCTGTGAAGACATTTACATGAACTCCATTTAGGTAATGCTTCCAAAACTGTAAGGAAAATACTACCGCTGCCAACTCAAGATCATGAGTCAAATAATTCTTCTCATGGGGATAAGGCTGTATGAAGGCGTAGGCTATGACTTTACCATGCCGCATGAGGACATAATCCAAACCTACTCTGGATGCATCACAATACATGACAAACCCATCTGAAAAAGTTAAGACTGGTGCTGAGGTGAGTCCAGTCATCAACTTCTAAAAACTCTTCTTGTAAGGATCTGACCACAAAAACTTGACTTTCTTCTGAGTCAATCTGTACATAGGGGATGCAATAGCATAAAATACCTTTACAAACTATCTGTAATAGCCAGACAAACCCAAGAAACTCCTGATATCTTATGGAGAGATAGGGCAAGGACAATTTCTTATTGCTTTGATCTTTTGAGGATCTACTCTAATTCCATCACCAAAATGATATGACCAAGGAATACTACTGAACTTACCAAAATTCACACAGAATTTGGCAAACAACTAATGATTTTTGAGACTCTGAAGTACTATTTTGAGATATTATACATGATCATGCTTACTGTTAGAATAAATAAGGATATCATCAATGAATTCTCTAATGAACATGTCGAAGTATTGCTTAAACACACGGTTTATCAAGTCCATGAAAGCTACTGGGGCATTGGTAAGACCAAAGGACATGACTAAGAATTTAAAGTAACCATATCGAGTTCTGAAAATAGTCTTCAGAATATCATATTCTCCAACTCTGAGATGATGATAGCCTGATATGAGGTCTATTTTAGAGAAATAACTGGCACCTCAAAGTTGGTCAAACAAGTCATCAATTTTGAGAAGTGGATACTTGTACTTAATCGTGACTTTATTGAGTTGATGGTAATCTACGCACATTATGAGAGAACCATCTTTATTTCACATGAATAAAACTAGTGCACCCTACAGGGAAACACTAGTCTGATGAATCCTTTATCTAAGAAATCTTTCAACTATTCTTTCAACTCTCTGAGTTTTTTTGGTGGCATTCTGTATGGCGAAATAGATAAAGGATGAGTATTTGGAAGAAGATTAATGTCGATGTCTATTTCCCTTTCAGGAGGAATCCTTGGAAGATCTTCATCAAAGATATTTGGACATTCATTCATGATTGGGACTGATTCAAGATTGGGAGTTTGTAATATCCCAGAAAATTTTTCAAATTTAAAATCTGCCCCTAACATGATTAAGGCTTGATTCTAAGATGAGTACTTTAATTTTCCATGAAGTATTTTTAAGATTTTGACTTTTTCTCACGTGGGAAATTGAATTCCCTTTCCAACAATACCAATTTCATCAAAATTTGAGGTTGAAATAAGAAGTTATGGCCAAATTACAGAAGGCAGTCTAAACCACCCAGGTGTGTTGGTCAGTCCAACGGACCATCACACCTGTGATGGACCTTTAATTAGTCCATCACAGAAGGGGAAGTGAGATCCCATTCTATTTAAGTTCGACGGTCAGTCTGATGGATCGTCAGGCTCGCGACGGACCGTCGCTTAGTCCATCACAGAAGGGGCAGTAAGATCCCATTCTTTTGAAGTGTGAAGGTCAGGACGACGAAACATTAGGCTCGTGATGGACCATCGCCCAAATCATTGCAGTTAAAGTAGTGAGCACCCTTTCTAGTCCAGATTTGACGGTCAGTCCGACGGACCATCAAACTAGCGAAGGACCATCGCAGGCCCCGTTCAGTGATTTTTAAGTTTTTTTTCAAGAGGGATTTTTGGTATTTTCACCCCATTTCTTACCTTTATATATATCCCAATAAGGATAAGAACCTCATTTTTATTTCTTTCTCTTCCACTCTCTTCTAGAAAGATCAAGAAAACTAGGGTTTCCAATTTCCTTCATCAAAAATTTAATTTCTTCCTCCAAGGATTTAAGATCCAATCATAGTTTCTACAAGTTCGTCCGAGATCCAAGGTTCCTAAGTCAAGAATCCAAACTCTAGAGATTAAAAGGGGTTTTCAAGTAAGCTTGCTCATCCTAATCCAAAAAATCCTTTTTCATGATGTCAAGGAATCAAGAACTTGTTTAGAAATTCTCAAAGGATCTTCAAAAATCATCGTTCTAGGTATGTGAAGTGTTCTTGTATGGGACCCTTCCATCCATAAAGCTCAATAACCCTTTTTAAAACTCAAAAGTATAGCTTTATTTTAAGGTTTTTATGACTTATGTGAATAAAAATTTAAGTTGATGGTGTGTATGAGTTTTAAATCATGTTGTGTGTTCAAATTTCCAAACCAAACCCTAGTATGTGGTGTGTGTGATGTTCATCTGATGGTTGAGAAGTATGTATGTGATATTTAGGTGTTAGATAGAATATACCCCATGCTTTAGGATAATAGTTGCAAGCTTTGACCTTGAGATGAGTTGAATTGCATTATGCCATGTTAAACCCCTATGTGTCAAGACTTGTTGATGAATTGTTGAGGTGACCATGATGTTTGAGTGTAGTATTTGTGGTAGAACCAAATCATGCTCCCCACGTGTTCGATAAAATCCTTGTATAAAGTAAATGATGTCGTTTGACTTGCCAAGTATGAAATCCCCAATTATGTGTAAAATTATGTATGCCAAGTATGTGAGGAAAAGCCTTAGGGAATGGACCATGATGTCTCATATGTATGCTTACCCATGTTGTTTTGATTGAATGAACTAGGAGATAATAGTATGTGACCCTAATACTTATATATGATTATGACCTTCAAGTGATTGATGTGATGTAGTATTGAATACGTGGTGTATGATGGCCTACGGGCATGTTGCATATGATTCGTCTATCTTATATTACTTATGCTATCGAGTCCTGGGGGTATTTATACCCGAAATTAGTTTGCTTGTCTAGAGCCAAGTCAGACTTCGTGTTAGTTTTAAAACTCGAGAAAACTTAGTAATTTCAGAAATCAATCTCTATCGAGTACTCAGGCTATGAAGCTCTATAATCTGGTATGTCAATCTATTATTTTCTAGAATCTCTGTAGTAATCCAGTATTCAGTTCAGTCTTCCATATACTAAGCGAGATAGTAAAGATCGATAACATTTAGAAAGTAAGTGTAATTCAAAAGTATTCCATCGGATCTCAGAATTAAGTGAACTTTGTCATATCAATCAAGTATCATAATCTGTAAACAGATCTAATTCAGTTGAGTACAGTATAAGAGTCCGTTCTGAGTCGTTCAGCTGGGAGTAGGAACTAGCACCAAGTGAGTGAGAGGATGATGACTTCCCCGTCAGAAAGGTAGAGTCCTTAGGAGCAATCCCCAAACTCTAGAACTGTGTATCCAGCACAGGTTCAGGAGTCACCTGTCAGAGAGGCATGATTTCCTATTCTGGGTCACCCGTCAGAGAGTCTTGACCACAAAAGTGTCTTTACTAGTGGAGCAGTATTGACACCCCTCCCCCTGGGGTTACATTCGAGGATGAATGCTCCTAAGAGGGAGATAATGTAATATCCCAGAAAATTTTTTGTATTGAAAATCTGCCCCTAGCATGTTTAAGGCTTGATTCTAAGATGAATAATTTCATTTTACATGAATTATTTTTAAGATTTTGACTTTTACTCATGTGGGAAATTGAATTCCCTTTCTCACGATACCAATTTTATCAAGATCTGAGGTCGGAGTAAGAAGTTATGGCCAAATTATAGAAGGCAGTCTGAACCACCCAGGTGTAATGGTCAGTCCGACGGACCGTCAGACCTATGACATACCATCTCTTATTCCATCACATAAGGGGAAATTTGATCCCATTTTGTTTAAGTGCAACAGCCAGTTCGACGGTCCATCAAGCTCGCGATGGACCGTCGCTTAGTTCGTCACAAAAGGGGCAGTGAGATCCCATTTTGATTAAGTGCAACGGTCAGGCCGGCGGACCATCAAGATCATGACAGACCATCGCCCGAATCATTGCAGTTAAGTCAGTGAGTAACCTTTCTAGTCCATATGTGACGGTCAGTCCAACGAACCATCGAGCTAGCAACCGACCGTCGCACCCACTATCACAGGCCCCATTCAGTGATTTTTAAGTTGTTTTTCAAGAGGGATTTTTGGTATTTTCACCCCATTTCTTACCTTTATACATATCCTAGCAAGTATAAGAACCTCATTTTTCTTTCCTTCTCTTCCACTCTCTTCTAGAAAGATCTAAAAAACTAGGGTTTCCAATTCTCTTCATCAAAAATTTAATTTCTTCTTCCAAGGATTCAAGATCCCAATCATAGTTTCTACAATTTCATCCAAGATCCAAGGTTCCTAAGTCAAGAATCCCAACTCTAGAGTTTAAAAGGGGTTTTCAAGTAAGCTTGCCCAAACCAATCCAAAAAATCCTTTTTCATGAAGTCAAGGAATCAAGAACATGTTTAGAAATTCTCAAAGGATCTTCGAAGATCATCGTTCCAAGTATGCGAAGTGTTCATCTATAGGCCCCTTCCATCCATAGAGCTTGAGAGCCCCTTTTAAAACTCAAAAGTATATCTTTATTTTAAGGTCTTTTTGACTTATGTGACTGAAAATTTAAGTTGATGGAGTGTATGAGTTTTAAATCATGTTGTGTGTTTGAAGTTCCAAACAAAACCCTAGAATGTGGTGTGTGTGATGTTCATGTGACGGTTGAGAAGTATGTATGTGATGTTCCGGTGTTGGATAAAATGTACCCCATGCTTTAGGATAATATTTGCAATCTTTGACCTTGAGATGAGTTGAATTGCATTATGCCATGTTAAAACCCTACGTGTCAAGACTTGTTGATTAATTGTTGAGGTGGCCATGATATTTGAGTGTAGTATTTGTGGTAGACCCAAATCATGCTCCCCATGTGTTTGATAAAATGCTTGTATGAAGAAAATGATGTCTTTTGACTTGCCAAGTATGAAATCCCCAATTATGTGCCAAAATTATGTATGCCAAGTATGCCAAAATTCTGATTGAATGAACTACGAGATAATAGTATGTGATCCTAATACTTGTATATGGTTATGACCTTCAAGTGATTGATGTGATGTAGTGTTGAATGCGTGGTGTATGATGGCCTTTGGGCATATTGCGTATGATTTGTCTATCTTATATTACTTATGCTATCGAGTCCTGGAGGTATTTATACTAGAAATTAGTTTGATTGTCTACAGCCAAGTCAGTCGCACGATCATCTCAATCGAGCTATGAATGATAGACTTTCGGTTAGTTTTAGAACTCAGGAAAACTTAGTAATTTTGGAAATCAATCTCTATCGAGTACTCTGGATATGAAGCTCTACAATCTTGAATGTTAATATATTCTCTCCCAGAATCTCTATAGCATTCCTGTATTCAGTTCAGACTTCCGTATACTCAGCGAGATAGTAAAGATTGATAACATTCAAAAAGTAAGTGTAATTCAGAAGTATTCCGTCAGATCTCAGAATCAAGTGAACTTTGTCATATCGATCAAGTATCATAATCTATAAACAAATCTAGTTCAGTCGAGTACAGTATAAGAGTCCGTTCTGAGTTGTTCAGTTGGGAGTAGGAACTAGCACCGAGTGAGTAAGGGGATGGCGACTTTTCCATCAGAGAGGAACAGTCGTTAGGAGCAATCCCCAAATTCCAGAACTGTGTAGCCAGCATAGGATTAAGAGTCACCCATCAGAGAGGCATGACTTCCTATTTAGGGTCACCCATCAGAAAGGCTTGACCACAGAAGTGTCTTTACCAGTGGCACGGTATTGACACCCTTCTCGCTGGGGTTACAGGCTAGACCCCACCAGTACAAATCTGGGGCATGTCGGTTAAGTGAACACTCTTATAGTTGCAGTTATAGTCTGGCCTCAGTCTTCAGAGTATCAAACTTAGATAGTTCCATGAATTTGTAGACCACCCATTAGATAAGCCAGGTCTTGAATAAAGTAAAATAGTATTAGATATCAGAATACGCAGAGATCACCTGACAGATAGGATTGATCTTAATTAGTCTTAGTATTCTCAGAGATCACCCATCATCTAGGCCTGATCTCAGTTACAGTGATTCATTACCTTTTTAATTAATTCAGTGATCAACCATTAGACAGGTCTGATCTCAATCATGAGTAAGGATTTATCAGCAACTCAGAGAGAGTTAGTATGTCAGTGAGTTCTGATAATTAGTTTAAGTCTCTCAGATTATTAGAAGGTCCTGTATTGATGAATTTAGTCATTTCTATTAGTAGCATGGTATCATAGCCTTAGTTGTTAGAGTTTCTTATCAGCATGATCTTAATTACAGTTTATGCATTTTACTCAGATATTTTTGTATAGTACATTCATGTCAGATATAAGTGATGTCCATGCATATAGCCATTGCATATTAGCCTACCTCACTTGCATACTCAGTACATTCTTAGTACTGATATATTCATGCTATGGTGTTTTCATTTTACAACATAGATTCATAGGTACAGGATCCAGAGTATCCTTAGCAGTCCATACTCAGTCAGCATCGGTAGAAGTAGCAGAGAGCCCTAATCATTCGAGGAGACTTCTTATTTCAATTTGATAATTAGATTCAATTTATTTCATTAAGGCAGAGTTAGTTAGGTACATGTCCCATCAAATCCATAGTTCAAACAGTGTAGAGGTTTTTTAGACTTATGTATTAGTATTTAGTTCTAGTGTTAAATATTTTCGATGTTTGAACCTTATGGCAAGTTTTTGCATTTATTGTATATATTATGAGATGCTCAGGTATAGATATCAGCAGAGGGTAAGCTTGTGGTCCTTCGGGGTCATGGGCAGTATGTGGCATTTCATTTCATGGGAATCGGGGCATTACAAACTTGGTATCAGAGCCTAAGGTTCAACAGTGTCCTATGGAGTCTGAAAAGCCGCATCTAGTAGAGTCTTGTACATGGGTGTGTTGCGCACCACATTTATGTGCAGAAGAGTATAAGATGTTTTAGGAAAGGTTTCCCTTCTTCTAGTGTTCGTGTCGTGCCAGTGAGCAAATGGATCGAGTTGAATCCTCAATCTAATCCCTATATATCTTCCATTTGTAGAATATGCCTCCCAAGAAGAGAACAGGGAATCAGTCCGTCCCTCGGCCAGCAAATTCTGCAAGTGAGAGTGTGTCACATGTGGAGTTTCGGGCAGCTTTTTAGGTGCTAGCCCAAGATGTGACAACTAATGGTTAGGGTAACCTTTAGGCTATAGCCCCACCTCAGTGAGACAGGGATTCAGCCGTAGCCAAAATTAGAGACTTTATGAAAATGAACCCGCCAGAATTTTTTGGGTCCATAGCAGGTGAGGACCCACAGCTTTATCTAGACGAGGTAAAGAAGATAACCCGAATTATGTATGTGTCTGAATAGTAGAGTGTAGAATTAGTATCTTATAGGACGAAGGGTATTGTGCATGACAGGGTAGTGATGTGGAGAAGGAGTAGAGGGGAGAATGCTGATCCCATAACTTGGCAAGAATTTCAGGATACCTTTCTAGATAGTTTTTTCCCACTAGAGATGAGAGAGGCTAAGCTAGAAGAATTTATGAACCTACGACAAGGTTCCATGACCGTGAAAGAGTATTGCCTTAAGTTCAACCAGTTAGTCAAGTATGCTCCCAACCTGATGTCTGACCTTAGAACTAGCATGAGTAAGTTTATGTCTGGTGCGCCGAGTTATGTTGTAAAGGAGTGTAGGTATGCTATGCTTAATCGAGATATGGATCTTTCTAGGTTGATGATGCACACTTAACAGATTGAGGCTGACAAATTTAGAGAGAGAGAGAGTGTGTTAGTAAGAAGGCTAGGACGAGTAGTTCTAGCTTTTCTCAGTCAGGGTCACAAGGTAGTGACCTTTCTCAGTATAACCAGGAGTTTTCAGTTCCATATCCATCCTCAGCTAGTGTCTTAGTGCCAAGGTATAGAAATAACAGTCATGATAGGGTCCCAAGATTCAGAACCTAAGGTGGTGTGAAGAGTGATCGTACCTATCCGCTCTGTGGGGTGTGTGGCAGGAATCATCCAGGTGTATATAGAGCAAGTAGTGATGTGTGCTTAGGATATGGTAACCAGGCCATAGGAGGCAGGAGTGTAGAGTGCTAGCTCAAAGAAGTAGAGAATTGCATCAGCAGGGTATCAGTAGTGGTTAGTGTCAAAACTGACTCTATGCTCTTCAGACTCACCATGACCAGAAGAGTCTTCCCGATGTAGATCTGGGGGTACATTATGAGTCTTTTATTTTATAAAATATTGCTCCTATTTGAGCTTAGTTTCTCAGCATGAGTTAGTTATTAGAGTCGTCATCAAGCCAAGTAGTTGGACAGCCTGAGTCATATGATTGTTTTCTCATCTTACCATCTCGTCATGCTATTAGAAGCCTCAGACATATAATTATTCCAAGAAGGAATATCCTAGTGTTTGGATGTGTAGCTTAGCTCATGCATCATACATATGGCCCCGCTCATAGTTTCCCTATACACCACCTCCGTATCTCCATAACGCAAGCATTTGTAGAGGGACATAGCATCCCAAGGTGGAGATACCCCACTCAGTTGCATGTTCAGATCCTCATCATAAGTTTTGTATTTGTTATCATCACATATTCAATTACTTTTCATACATCAGTTTAGCTATGTACTCATGCATCATATATACATGTATAATATGAGAAACTCGGGTTGTTGAGAAACCTAATTATGAGATTCAAGAGTCAGATCAGTGAAATATTCATGCATTAGACATACACATTCAATGGTAGTAGAAAGAGCTTTGCTAATTGGGTGTATTCTGTCGTGTATCTATGAGAATAATCCAGCCATATTTTCCATGCATCAAATATGCATGTTTAGTGTAAGACTCAGTCTAGCAGTGGTTTGAGATCCATAGTTGTGTTTCAGATGTTCAGTCCCTTTCTAATCAGAGTTGTAGTTTCACATTCGTTATTATAATTTGTATTTGTATTCTCAGAATTTCTCAAGAGTTTAGAATGATAATGAGTCAATTTAATATGTTTTTTCAGTTGTGTATCCCTAGTGTTCTTGCTTTATTGATCTACCTCGTGACATTCGAGGACGAATGCTCCCAAGGGGGAGATAATGTAATATCCCAGAAATTTTTTTGAATTTAAAATCTGCCCCTATTATGTTTAAGGCTTGATTCTAAGATTAATACTTTCATTTTCCATGAAGTATTTTTAAGATTTTAACTTTTCCTCACGTGGGAAATTGAATTCCCTTTCCAACGATACCTATTTCATCAAAATCCGAGGTCAGAGTAAGAAGTTATAGCCAAATTACAGAAGGCAGTCTGAACCGCCCAGGTGTGATGGTCAGTGTGACGGACCATTGGAACTATAACAGACCGTCTCTTAGTCTGTCATAAAAGGGGCAATGAGATCCCATTCTATTTAAGTGCGACGGTCAGTCTGATGAATTGTCAGGCTCGCGACAGACTGTTGCTTAGTCCGTCATAGAAGGGGCAGTGATATCCTATTCTATTTAAATGCGACGGTCAGGCCGACAGACCATCAGGCTTACCACGGATCGTCTCCTGAATTGTCACAGTTAAGGTAGTGAGCACCCTTTCTGGTCTAGATGTGACGGTCAGTCCGATGGACCGTCGAGCTAGCGATGGACTGTCGCACCCACCGTCGTAGGTCCCGTTCAGTGATTTTTAAGTTTTTTTTCAAGTGGGATTTTTGGTATTTTCACCTTATTTCTTACCTCTATATATATCCCAGCAAGGAGAAAAACCTCATTTTTCTTTTCTTCTCTTCCACTATCTTCTAGAAAGATCAAGAAAACTAGGGTTTCCAATTCCCTTCATCAAAAATTTAATTTCTTCTTCCAAGGATTCAAGATCCAATCATAGTTTCTACAAGTTTGTCCAAGATCGAAGGTTCCTAAGTCAAGAATCCTAACTCTAGAGTTCAAAAGGGGTTTTCAAGTAAGCGTGCTCATCCTAATCCTAAAAATCCTTTTTCATGAAGTCAAGGAATCAAGAATATTTTTAGAAATTCTCATAGGGTCTTCGAAGATCATCGTTCCAGGTATATGAAGTGTTCATCTATGGGCCCCTTCTGTCGATAGAGCTCAAAAACCATTTTTAAAACTCAAAATTACATCTTTATTTTAATGTCTTTATGACTTATGTGAATGAAAATTTAAGTTGATGGTGTGTATGAGTTTTAAAGCATGTTGTGTGTTCGAAGTTCCAAACCAAACCCTAGTATGTGGTGTGTTTGATGTTCATATGATGGTTGAGAAGTATGTATGTGATGTTCAAGTGTTGGATAAAATGTACTCTATTCTTTAGTATAATAGTTGCAAGCTTTGACCTTAAGATGAGTTGAATTGAATTATGCCATGTTAAAACCCTACGTGTCAAGACTTGTTGATGAATTGTTGAGGTGACCATGATGTTTGAGTGTAGTATTTGTGGTAGACCCAAATCTTGCTCCCCACGTGTTTGATAAAATGCTTGTATGAAGGAAATGATGTCTTTTGACTTGCAAAGTATGAAATCCTCAATTATGTGCCAAAATTATGTATGCCAAGTATGTGAGGAAAAGCCTTTGGGAATGGACCATGATGTGTCGTATGCATGCTTACCCATTTATGTTCTGGTTGAATGAACTACGAGATAATAGTATGTGATCCTAATACTTGTATATGATTATAACCTTCAAGTGATTGATGTGATGTAGTGTTGAATGTGTGGTGTATGATGGCCTACGGGCATGTTGCGCATGATTCGTCTATCTTATATTACTTATGCTATCGATTCCTAGCCTTTAGATATGAAATAAGCTGACCTATGAAAGGTGAAATACTACCCCTCTACTCAAGGATGGGTTCATTCGAAAACTTAAACTAAAATATTCTATTTCTTCATTTGACTATAGCATTGCAGGAATAGAACCAATCTATGCTGAGAATGACATCAAAACCAGTCATCTCTAAATCAGCTAAGTCTACTGACGTGACTTTTTGAAATATCATAACCGGACAGTTCCTGTATACCCATCTGGCTATGATGGATTTACCCACTGGGGTAGATACTGATAAGGGCTCTCTAGAATTTTAGGTCTGACTCCACAATCAGCTGCTATATAAGGAGTAACAAAATACAAAGATGCTCCCAAATCTAGCAAAGTGTAAACATGAACATGAAAGATCTATAGCGTACTAGTAACCACATAAGAAAAAATTTCCTGATCCTGTCGAGACTGGAGAGCATAAAGTCTGTTTAGGCGTTGCCCACTAGTAGCACGGGAGGTGGCACCCTACTGATTCAAGCCACTGTACTAAGCTGAGGAATAGTTTTACTGACCTAGAGAACTTGACTAAGGACAATCTCTAACTCTTTGTCCTGTCTTGCCACAACCAAAGCAGATATCACTGCCAACTTTGTAAATACCCTGATGGTTCTTGCCATAAGTCTGACAAAGAGGATGAGTATGAGTACTGTTAACACTACCTTGAGACTTAAAGCCGGGCTCCCTATCTCTGTTGCCATCTCTGAATTTAGGAGTTGGGGCACTAGCTAAGGAAGGAACTAAAACTGATGACTTAAGATGAAATTGAGAACGATTTCCTGCCTCTGACTTGGGTTGTGCAAAGTTGAAACTACCTATCCTTGCTCTCTTATTCTGCTTCTTCCTCATCTTAATTTTTTGATCCTCTATTTGCTGAACATAAGTCATGAGCCTAGCTATGTTCATGTCATTATTTATCATTGTAAATCTGCACTCATTCACCACACTATCATTCACCCCAGAAACAAACTTAATTATCTTGGCTTTATTGTCTGCAACCACATGAGGGATATTTATGGATAATTGAGTAAACATAAGAGAGTACTCTTTCACCGTCATATTTCCCTGCCTGAGATTGATGAATTCTAATACCTTAAATTCTCTCTGGTCTAGGGGATAGAACCTATCAAGATATGCAGAGGCAAACTCCTTCTACTCTACTGACCCTGTATCATCTGCCCTCTTTGACTTCCAGTATTTGTACCAAGTATAAGCAACATTTGGAAACTGGTAGGCAGCTAGTTTAGCAATCTCACTTGAAGTCACCCCCATGATATATGTTACCTTATAAACCTGATCTAGGAATTCCAGCGGGTCCTCATCTGACTTAGACCCTGTGAAAGATGAAGGGTTTATTCGAGTAAAGTCCCGAATCCTGGACACTGCTGAATTGGCCACTGGGTTGGCTAGAACGATAGCTGGTCATTTATTTTAAGGAGTAACTGACTGAGCAAGAGTAGTGAATAAAACTCTAAACTCTACATGAGAAACATATTCGTCCAAAGGATCTGCTTGGATAGGCTGAGGGGCTGACTGATTTCTAGTTCTCTTCTTGGGAGGCATGTTCTGAAAATAGAAGAGAAAAGGATTTAACTGAGAGATTGAGTTGAGCTTACGCTCACTGGCATAACATGAATAATGAAAGAAAGGAAACTATTCCTAAAAACATCTTATAGCCTCCTTTACATAAATATGGCGCGTAACACACCCATGCATAAGACTCCACTAGATGTGGCTTTCAGACTTCCTAGGACACTGTTGAACCTTAGGCTCTGATACCAAGTTTGTAACACCCCAAATCTAGTATCCAGAACAATACACGATGCTAACAATCCTGAAGTAATACTAGCTAACCCATGACTGATACCTATACTTGAGCACTTCAATATATATACACTGTAATATGCGAAATATAAATTGCAAGGCCGTACAGTACAAAACTGAACATCATGTCTAATAAAAACAATGTCAAAATAATGTGGTATAACAATACCAAAACAAAACTATAATAACTATCTAATTATGTCTGAATAAGGATTTGAAGGAATATGTCTCCAACTAACTCCAGCAACTGATACTAAACTAAAATAATAAGATAATTAAATCATTCTTAAGTGATAAAGACTCACTGTTGAACCTGGCTACTGAAAACCTAAAATGTTACTGACGCTTTAGATCTCATGCTTCTGAACCTATAGTAATAAAACACCTTAGCATGAGAAAGTATGCGTCAGTACGATGGAATGTACTAGTATGCAAGGGTGGTAGGCTGAATGCATGGGGTTCATATGCATGAATAATACTGACCAACTAATAATATGAATATGAGAATACATGCATGAATACGTAACTAAAAACTGAGACCCATGATAACATGAATACTGAGTCTGAATACTGATTACATGAGTTACTAATAACTGATATACTGATAACATGAGTGACTGTATATAACAGTCTAGATTCTGGTGGAACTATTTGAGTTTTGTACTATACTGAGTTGACTGTATCTGATAGTCTTAAATTCTATAAAACTATCTGAGTTTTATTACTGAAACTAATACTAAGACTGTAGGAAGTAGTCATCTAACCGACATGCATCGAATGAGCTCTTATAGCTAAGTTGGGTTCTAATTTATAACCCTAATTGGAAGGGTGTCAATACCACGCCACTGGTAAGGACAAACTATGAGTGACCCTCATTTGGCAGGTTACTCTAAGGAGAATCTAGCCCCCTTCTTCTAAAATTCGTTTATAATTTGTGTCAACTTTGGGCTATTTCCAGCCACTGTTGGATCACTTGAACTTTTTCCATAGCTTCAGGAACAAGATCTAGCCCGAACAAGGCAGTTTCACCCGCTTAAAACCATCCAATTGGTGATTTACACTTTCTTCTATACAAAGCTTCATATGGTAACATTTTGATACTTGAATGATAGCTATTATTGTAGGTGAATTTGATGAGAGGTAAATGATCATCCTAACTACCTCTAAAGTCTAATACACAAGTTCATAGCATATCTTCAAGTATTTGAATGGTACGTTCTGCTTGTCCATCTGTTTGAGGGTGAAAAGTTGTGCTTAAAGTAACTTGTGTTCCTAAATTTCTCTAAAAATACTTCCAAAAGTTTACAGTAAATTGGGCTCCCCTATCTAATATAATAGAGGTTGGTACTCCGTGTAGCTGAACTATCTTTTTGATATACAATTTGTGTACTCTTTAACTGTGTAAGTGGTCTTAACTGGTAGGAAGTGCGTTGATTTGGTAAGCCTATCAACTATCACCCATATGGAATCAAAACTTCGAGATGTATGAGGCAAACCAGTGACAAAATCTAGGTTGATCATGTCCCACTTCTAGATTAGAAGATCTATACATTCCATATAACCCCCGGTCTTTTGGTGCTCTACTTTAACTCTTTGACAATTTGGACATTCGGCTATAAATTCTGCAATGTTCTTCTTTATACACCCCACCAATATATTTTATTCAAATCATAATATATTTTTGTTGATCTCGGATGGATGGAATACCTCGAATGAAGTGTCTCTGTCATAATCCTCTTTCTTAGCCCATCTACTTTTGGCACACATAATCTGTTTTGGCACCAAAGTACTCCCTCTTGCGTAAGCTCAAATGCCTTTGTCATACCACATTGTATATTCTCCTTAAGCTATAATAGAATAGGATCTGCATAGTGCTGCTCTTTTACCTTGGCTACTAATGAAGATTCTACCACATGATGCACAATCAGCCCCTTATCTGGAGTTTCAAGAAGGTGAACCCCCAAATTAGCTAGTTTTTGTAGATATTTAGTCATCCCTTGTCTGTCTATAGATAGGGCCATAGCCTTACGACTTAATGCATCTGCTACTACATTTACTTTCCCCAGGTGATACAAGATATCAATATCATAGTCGTTTAATAGCTTAAGCCATCTTCACTGCCTCAAATTTAGGTCCTTCTGATTCAAGATATATTGTAAACTCTTGTGGTCAGTATATATGTCACTATGAATTCCATACAAGTAGTGACGCCATATATTTAAGGCAAATATAACCACTACTAGCTCATGGTCATGTGTAGGATACTTTTTCTCATGTGGCCTCAATTGTATTGAGGAATATGCTATCACTTTACCATGCTACATCAGCACATATCCTAAGCTAATTATTGAAGCATCACAATACATGGCATACCCTTTTGTGCCTTCTGGAAGTACCAATACAGGAGTAGAAGTCAACTTATTCTACAGATCTTAGAAACTTCTTTCACATGCGTCATTCCATTGAAACTAGGATACTTTGCGTGTTAGATTTATTAAAGGTGTAGAAATTGAAGAAAACCCATCTACGAACCTCTTATAATAACCTTCCAACCCAAGGAAACTACGAACCTCCATAGGCATTATAGGTCTTAGTCAGTTCTTCACAACTTCTACCTTTTGAGTATCAACCTTATTCTTTCATCAGATACAATGTGACCCAAGAATGCCACAGATTTTAACCAAAACTCACATTTGGAGAACTTTGCATATAGATTACAATCACGAAGAATTTGTAAGACCTGTCGTAAGTGACTGGCATGGTCCTCATTTGATCTCGAATAAACCAGAATATCATCTATAAAAACTATCATAAACACATCCAAGAATGGCTTGAACACCCTATTCATCAAATCCATGAAAGTTGTTGGTGCATTAGTTAGCCCAAAGGACATGACTAGTAACTTGTAATAACCGTACCGTGTTTGAAAGGCTATCTTGGGTATGTCCTTCTCTTTGACCCTCATTTGGTGGTAACGAGACCTTAAATCAATCTTTAAAAAACACTTGGCTCCTTGCAATTAATCAAATAAGTCATCAATTCTCAGAATGGGATATTTATTCTTAATACTCACCTTATTAAGTTGCCGATAGTCAATACACATTCTCAATGAGCTATCTTTCTTACGCATAAATAACACTGGTGTGACCCAAAGGGACACACTAGGCCTTATGAATCCTTTTTCTAGCAAGTTTTTCAATTGCTCTTTCAACTCCCGTAACTCTACCGGGGTCATTCTATATGGAGGAATTGAGATTGGTTGACTTCCTGGAATCACATCAATACTGAACTCTACTTCTCATTCTGGAGGCAAACCTAGAAGATCTTCAAAAAATACATCGAGAAATTTATTTACTACTGGAATAGTTTGAAGAGTTGGTGGCTCTGCATTTGTATCCTTCACTCTAACTAGATGACATATGTAACCCTTGGAAATCATCCTTTTTTCCTTAAAATTAGAAATAAATTTACCTCTTGGCGTACCAATAGTACCTCTCGATTCAAGGACTGCCTCTTGGAAAATGGAAATACACCCTCTTAGTTTGGTAATCTACTATGGCATAACAAAAATCCAACCAAACCATACCCATTATAGCATCAAAATCTACCATTTCTAACTTAACCAGGTCAGCCATTGTATCATGATCACAAATAGTTATTATACAATTTCGATATACTCCTAGCTATAATAGATTCACCAACTGGTGTAGACACTTCAAATGGCTTAACTACAAATTTTGGTGTTCTTTTGAACTTTCCAGCAACCAATGGAGTGACATACAATAATGTAAAACCCAGATTAACTAATGCATATACATCATGTGAAAAGATGGACAATGTACCAGTAACCATATTCGGAGAGGCCTCTAAATTTTTTTGATCCTCTAAAGCATACGTACGATTCTGAACTCCACAAGAACTATTTGCTCCTTTAGTACCTCTAACACGACCCATAGGTTGTACACTTCTACCTAAATAAGGCACCAATGATGATGCCTGTCATACCACTTATACCCCTTTGTGAGTATTCCCTCGTCATATACCCTAACGTACCACACCAAAAGCAAGCATTCATCTCGAACTGACATGTACCTAAATAAAGCTTTCCACATTGTTTACATAGCTTTCGAGAAGGTTTTAATTAGCTCATACACCCTTGCTCTTGATACCCTATTTTTCATAAATTCTGATACTCACTTCTCTGCCTAAACTGGTTGCCTTTAGATGCTTGAATCTATGGTGGAGCAATAGCTATAGAATAAGAAGATAATGGCCTAGGCGGTCTATTAGAAAAATAAGGTCAAAACCTCCTTGGGATGTCATAAACTGCCCTGTAGATCTGGCCCTCTTGGAATACCCTCTTTCCAATTCTTGTGTTCTTCTTCTTTGCCTCTAATCCTTCATTTTTTGTGCAAAAGCTTGTTTCCTTGCTATGTCTATTTCTTTGTTCAAAGAATTAATAGTACAATCTTTAACCAGATATGGATCCAATCTATCCACATATCGATGAACTCTATCATCCATAGTAGCTACTACATTAGGGGCATACCTATCCAAAGAGTTAAACCGAAGGCTATACTCCCTCAGATTATATTTCCTTAGCAAAGATTCAATAACTGATTTGCATGGGCCTCTCATATCTCAAATGAAAGGTAATGATCAAGAAATGCATCTTTAAACTCCTTCCAAGTAGCTGAAGATGCATCGATAATTGTTTTCAGTCTTTATACCAAAATACAGCCTCCCCTTTGAATCTATATGCTGCTAGATCAACTGTCTCTTTACCCGATATATTAGAGCCCTTTGGATTTGATCAATAAAGTCCTGTGGGTCTTCATTAAGATCTGATCCGGTGAATATAGGAGGATCTAATTTAAGAATATCCTACTTCCGCAGACTAGCTGCCTTATATACACCACTAGAACCTGTGGTTGGAATGACTTGTCCTTGAGCATGTCCAGTAACTATAAGAGCCAATAATTTCAACGTATTCCTTAGATCTTGGTCAGTATCATTAATAAGTGGTTCTGAGGATGCAGTTCTTCTCCTTCTTAGCTCTTCTAAAGATGGAGGAGTAGAAGAAGTTTGTGATACAAACTCAGCTTAAGCCTCACTTTGATTAGCTTATCTAGGTGGTGACTTTTTGGTCCCTTCTCCGGCGTCTATTTCTACTTGCTTACCTGTATTCTTACTCCTTCTTGTAACCAGAATATTTACTATAATAAGGAAAAAATAGATTTAGTGGTTAAATATGACTTCACCTATGAGTTGGGCTCTACTGCACGATCTAAGCTGTGAAAAAAAGAAACAATCCCTAAATGCCCATAGCCTCTTCTTTATAGATATGGTGCATAACACACCTATAAGCAAGACTCTACGTAGACACGGCTTTGTAGACTCCCTAGGATGACCTGCCCTAATACTACTTTTGTCACGCCCTAAATCCTATTGGGGCGAACAGGTACCCATAGTTGTAAAGGCCCAAGAGAACTAACCCATAACTTTGTACTTGTTATGCATATAACTATGATGAATAAAGGTTCTGACAAGTATGATATTATGCATCGATGAGAATAACTACATAGGTAAGCACAAAATTATATATAAAGCACTTGGCCGTTGGGGCCACAATATCTAAAAGAATAGACACTACCATGTTTAATATTACATTAGCCTACAAAGCCTCTAAAAGATACATAGACTTAGTTAGGGTCAGAAAAAATCCCCGCCCTACTCCTAACTACTGCACATTACCAAAATATATGGAACAAACTTGAAAATCCCCAAATCAACTTGGAGCTCACCAATAGTCACTGAATAGCCTGTGCTCCTACTAGCGAGGTGTATTGACCGAAGCACATGTGCCTACAGCATAAAATACAGGTCCCCTGTGAGGGACGTCGATACAAAAATATGTACTGAATATGTAATGCTGAAGATAACAATATATGATACAATAGATTAATAGAAATTAGATACAAGTGTATAAGTAGTACTAGTAGACCACCTTTATGTGTACTTGTGGGACTGCGTACATTACATATTTTTCTTCATTTTTACCTTTCGTACTTCATGATATTTGTAAGCCATATAATGCAAATGACAGCTGATCAGTGGTAAATAGACAAGTCGGGATCGGCCTATGCTAGGCTTACGCACCTAAGCTGCCACCCATAAATAAACATTGGGACCGGCCCATGCTAGGCTTATGACCCTGAGCTTTCACCCACATATAAAGTATCCAGATCGGACCATGCTAGTCTTATGCCCCTGAGCTGCCACCTATTTTACAGATTTGTGTTACTTAATTTATTTAACCTTTGAGATTATTACTTCGGTGATCGTAATATTATGGTACCTTAGAACAATAATCTACTAATAAGAGAAATGTAAATGGGCACTTAATGCAACAACAATGAGGTGGGGAGTTGTTGGTACATAAAGTATGTATTTAGGAACTGAAAATAACACATGGGTCTTATTTGAGTAAACGGAGAACTCCTTCAATTTTCTAGTGAAAATAGAGGCACAAGCTTAATAATAATCATGTATTAAGGTGTTTTAACACATTAGAGAGTGGGAACAAGGTCAGTGTCTACATGGGTTAGAATACGCTTCTATTATGTATCAATTGTTATAGGATAACCTTGGATTCTTACTTGATGGAACAAATGTCCAATTTCATGCCAAAGAGTGCAAAATAGAGTATTCCTTACATACCTGGTTATATAACTCTGAAACTGACTTCCTGCCTTTTATATTACTTATCTACAATAGAATATATGGTAAATTAGTATTAGAAACCAACCAATACATTTAGGATTTCTTAACTTTACCCAAAAAGGAATCGGGCAGTAAGACTTTAATCTATCACTCAAGGGTGTTATTTTAACCCTTTTCTCCTCCAATTATACCCACATAACATAAATGTTCTTATGAGATTCACCAAAACCACCTCGACTTCATTACACATTCCAAACAATATGCAAAACAGATTAGGCAGTAAACATATACAATAAGTTGCCCGGTGGTGTACCACCACACCTTTATTATATATTTCAATTCGAACTACTCACACCTTTCCCCAAAATCAAACTGCAGGCCATAACACATGCATACAAAATAGTTCACAAAATAGGCCCAACTTACCTTTGTCATAGCAATCAAATATTAAACTAATCATCCGTTGAGTTCTCAACAACAATATATCCACAATTCCTTTCCAAATGCACATATAAGGAGAACAAAATGGAGCAGTCACCTTACCTCAATTTTCTGCAATTTATCCTTTTAACTTGAACTCTTCAAGAAATTGAACTTTCCTTCACACTTTAAACCAAAGATGAAAAGAGAAGTTCCTTTATAACAAAGAAAAGTGAGCAGACAACCTGTTCTATATTCTATCATATATTTATAATTAAGCCCTTATAACATGTTTTCCTAATCTTACATGAGATAATAAAATAAAACCTTAAGTGTTTTCACTTACCTTGACTTGTAAGGGTTGGGATTTCTTCAATAACCCTAAAAGGAAAAATAGGGTGTTGTTCTTATCCTTGTTAAGAAAGAGCGAACACTGAAATTTAAAAGGGTGAATATTGTGTTTAAAATGAGTAAAATGACCAGATGTATTGATCTTATATTAAGCCCTATAGAAGTTCTCTTATTGACATCATTTTCAGCCACAAACTAGTCCAAGTAGGTGATGCAGCTACTTAAGGGTTCAAGATATTCAAAATTTCAAAGTAGGTGATGCACCTTCCTGCTTAAATTATTATTTTGGGCTCAATTAACTTAGGCCTTTTGCAGATTTAAGTGTTGGGCCATTTCTCCATTTTCTTCCTTTTTTATTCAATTTCGCCCCAAATGGGTACATTAGTATATGCCCAAATCTGGTTCATGGCCATGGTTCCTTTAATTTGGTCCAAATAGCTTAAGCTGGCGACTCACCCACTAGCTTAATTAAGTCAAGAAAGTACCTTAATATTTTATTCCATTTTCAACTCCTAATCACTTTAGTCTAACTTACAACTTGCACACACCTGGTCACTTTGAACATTTGATTCAAATACCGGCTTTTGATCCCAAGTTAAATAGTTGTATCGATGTTAACTTGATCGTTTAACATAAAAATATATGGGCAGCGTCTAGAATTCCATCTACACCATTAATTTTTGCATAATAAATTTCACCCATTACCTATACCACAAGGCTATACCATGTTTCATATAGATAGAAAAAGTACATGCAATGTACGGGGTGTTGCAACATGCCCCCAACCATAGCCAAAACCAATATCCGAAATAAAACTAAAATGTCTAAAATATTCATAATATGAAATGGAGCCTTCTAAAAGGATGGAAGCGCACCACTTTAGTCCAAATGTTGTCCTCGAGTCAATCACTATGTAAATGGAGTAGAACAGTCGGTTCCTGCATAGCATAGGTAAACAGCCGCTAGGAGACGGGGTTAGCGAGTGACCGCTAGCATGATCTCAGAATAAGGATAAAATAATGCCATTTATAAAATAAAGTAAAACCATCTATGATGCATACAACCATATATATATATATATATATTTATATTTATATATAACCATGTCGTTAAAAAGTGACAGGGTTTAGCTTGCCTTTAAAACCTTTACCTGCGCAATGTAGCTTTGCTATCCTAAACCATTCAGTGGCTATATGGGTTCAGCTCCCTTTGTTGAATGGGACTCATTGCGTGTAACCACATAACTAGGGAAATATCCCATGGGATGAATAGTACATCCCCAATATAAAGTGTAACATCATGCACATGGTCACCAAAACCAACCTCATATTGACAAATATGAGTTTCCAGTTTTGGTCCCCCCAGGACCTCCACCTTTCACAGCTTTGCTACACATCCCTCCATTAATACCCAATTAAAACCAGTTTCCAAATAACCAAACCATTATCCATTTATTAACCAAAGCCATTAATATTGGTATCGTCATACCAACCCTTAATTGGAAGTATCATCCATAGCCAACCCTTTATAGGTTTAAGGGGACTTTCAAATGCCCTTCTGTTTACCACATTATCCCACTTGAGAGACTTTCATGTTACCCATAAGCCAAACTAATTAACCTTTATCCTTGTCAAACCATTTAAACCATGCATAATTCCTTTACTAAGTTTAATACTTGCAAGAGTTCCATTAAAAGAAGTCAATGCAATAAACATATCTTTATAAGCATTTTATCAAACAATGGTGGCATAATGTAACCAAAACCAATTCCAATGACCAATAAACCGTTCCCATTCAATCCAATTTTTGAAAACCACCATTACTGCATATAAAAGCATAATTAAAACCATGGTGAACCATAACTAAGTAATTAACATCAAAATCCCCTAATATAGTTTAAAACCAAAATAATACAATAGTAAAGCCATGAAAACATTCATATAAACCATTTATTTAATTAAATTAATAATTAGGGAAGATAAATATGCCTTAAACCAAGATGATGACTGAAAGAAATCACCAAGATAAGCCCCAAATTGATCCTTTAGTTGAAATCCTAGCTCCCCTTGCCCAATATCTCTTAAGAGAATTATGAGGTGTTTGGGTAGAGTTTATAAGTATTAATGAATAGAATATTAGGATAAATATCCTTCTAAGTAGGTTAGAAGTCTTGGGGCCTTATTAAGATAAACAGGAAAATGTCCAGAATACCCCCACTTAAGTTGTACCAAAATCTCATCACGGGGATACTACTGACCCAAATTAGTCGTACCCTTTGATATAATCGGTATCCACTACTCGTATCCAATATTTAACCCTTGGATAAAATATTATTAAGTATACGACTCATCTAACCAAGTTATAGCAACAATATACGATTCGTATCCATGACCCGTACCCCTGGCAAAATAAAATACTTGGGGAATTGAACACTGTTTACCATACAAGTCCATGGTACGATTTGTACCTAACTTATGGCTCATCGTGAGCCACTCATACTCAGATACAACCTAAGAAATCAAGTATGAGATTAATTTAAGGAACTAAATGATCGATAACTACTAATACAATCATAACCCTAAGTCGTACTCATTCTAGTAACCAAAATCAATCCCACCAACCAAAAATGGTCAGCATACGACCAAAGTATACCATACATACCCCATTATATGGCTCATACCCATGATTCATATTGGGTCCATATATCAAAATTCTAGGAAATTTTCTAAGGTCCAAAATTAGGGTATTTCAAGAAGGAGGAGTTAGACCATATAGCCTATTGGTGCCTTTAGGACGAAGCCAGCTACACAATTGGGATTAATAATTTAAACTCTCATATTCATAGCCCTTGTCCCTATACCGACGTCCTATATATATGTATACAAATTTGTTGTTTATGGTTTATGACTGAACTTTAGTTATTGCACTATCTCCCTATCCCCTAAGTTACATACCACTGCTCATCCAAATGACCATCCCTAGACGCTGCATCATTTCATGATGAAGTTTCAAGGGTTTTTCTATTGTTACTATGCAGTGTTAGGTGATTTGGTAATCCCATGGATCTACTATAAAGTGGTGAGCCTCCATATTTTAAAAGGCTTGGTCATTTCATTATTTTTTATTACTGGTCCTAGTACTTTTGGATTCTTTTGGTCATAGGGGAGCATGTCCCAACTTGGTTGGTATTTTTGTTTTTAGTGGCTTTTATGGACAATTGTTGGGTTGGTTGTTGGTTTTAACGTCTAAACTTCTATTTGGTTTATCTATCCTTCTTATTACTATTTGGTTGGCTTCTAATATTTATCTTTATTATGCTCTAGAGGTTAGGATAATGGGGGTGGTCTCTGGACCACGGGGGGATTGAGATACCTATTATGTCTAGGCCCTGGTTTGGGTCATAACAGTTATTCTTGTGATTCTCAAAATGATTTTCTTGATTTATTCAGGTAAGACTTCAACTCGATCACCAAATATCCAAACTCTACCCATTTTGTCATATGCTTTTTGTCTAACTTTTACATTCTGATTAATGCCTTATGATTAAACTGGATTTTGAGATCTGATTGAAAATTCACAAACATGTCGTATTACTAGAAACAATCATAAAATGAACAATGTAAAGAAGACAAACAAACATCATAAAATAAAATAAAATAATAAGGTCACTATATTTCATTGAAAGGAAAGATAGAAGGGCTTGAACAAATAGAATAAAGAAATAAAACAAGATAGATACCAAACAACAACCCTAAATAATTTGGATAACAGAAAATAAAACAAAACTAACTACCCAAACCCCTTACTAGTAAGGAGAAGAGTGTCTTCCCAATTATTGAGCTTAAAATTTTAGCCACTAATTTGCTCATCAGAATGACAAAAGTTTTCACCACCATCAAATATATTTCCTTCAATAAATAAGTTCCAGATCTACATGCTTAAATCATTTCTTCCCACGTGTTGTGCATTACCGTGTGTTGGTGAAGGATCATATATGATTCTCGTAGTGTCAATGTTTTGCACTACAATCAATTTATCTTAAATCATCTTTTCTATTTCTCTTTTAACATGCGATAATTTTTAATTTTGTGACCCTAAACATTAGAATGATATGAACATTTTATATTAGGATCAAAATTTCTTGAATGAGGGTCAGGAGTATATCCGAGGAGAGGAGTAATCATGCCCCACTATTTTAATTTCCGAAACAAATTAGTATACAATCATCTAATTGGTGTGAAATTATCCCTTGACATCTTCCTCTTAGCAAATTCTAGCAAGTTAAAAATTGAACTTAGAAGTACCTTGCTAAATATATGAGGGTGGAGGACGATTTTGAGGGATCAGTTCATGCCATTGTGGATAAGAATATGAATGAGTATGCAGTTGTGCTTTGTTTAAAGGAAATGAAGGAAGAGGAGTGGAATACTTTGAATTTCAGAGAGAGAAACCTTATTGCAAGTGACTATGTAGATCTGGTGGATGGGCTCGGGGTTGAGGCTGATAGAATTGGTAGGATGGATCTCTCGAGCTCCATTGTTTCCCTGGCACAACAATAGCTACATTTTCCTTGTTATTTTGTTTAGCTCCCCTTGATTAATTGCAATATCATCCCAAGTGCTTTATGGATTCCTCGTACTCATCATGCCCTTTAAATTCTGATATCTCAAACCTAGGAGGAAAGTTATTACCAAAAGAAATTCCCAGTCCTTATATGAAACATCTTCATAACCCACATCCCAGAGTATTTTTTATAGCTTTTTCTATACTCTTTGTTTTTCTAGCCATTTTGTTTTTCTCTTTTAACATGTCAGGCTTCTTGGTAAGAATTTTGGTGGTCCAATTAACTTAGATGTGGGATCAAGAGTATAATAATGATAATCAAGAGTATTGAACATAGACTCACTAACAAATTAAAGAAGCACAATCGTTAGGCGAATAACCAAGGTAGGAGCATCAATAGGGGGTTGATCAAACAAAACACAAACACTAGGTGGTCTTGTAAATGCGGTAGGTTTATACTAAGGAGCTCGAGAATGAGTGGTAAAATCTTTCTTGAAAATTTTGTTGGTTTTGGACCTCTTTGGGTCGCTATGACTCAAAGGAGTCACTCGTACCCCTTGGATAAGAGTCGTAAGGTGGCTTGGTAACTCACTTGTACCCTAGGTAGTAAGGTTGACTTAGCTACTACCCAAGGTATTACTCATATGGGTAAGAGTCTAATAGGAGCATATGAGTGGCATACGGCAAGTCGTATGGTGTGTATATTTTCTTGGGGAATCTGTCTAATATACGGTTGATGGGTACTATTGGGGGTTTTAATCGTACCCTTAGGCATGCATTAGTAAGGGTGGGTTGTATACAAACCATTAGGTAAGTTCATGTCAAGGTTGGATACGAGTTGACATATCATTCGTATCCAAGTCGTACCCCTTGACGTGGCTTGTTTTAATTTTCAGTCAAGGGTAGTTTAGAAATTTTGTAATCCTAAAACCTTATGTCCTCAAATCATATAACCCTATATGTCCTTTCATAACACTTATTAAAGGATCATAACACACCAAATACTCTCTCAAACACTCTCTTGAAGATTGAAGTATAGGATTTCTTTATGTGTTTTTTAAAGGGCTCAAAGGTTAAGATTTCTTTTGTAAATCATTTTGTGTAAGACATTTACTCCTGTCCTCATTGTCATTTAAAAATAAAGGCAGGTGTATTTTGTTTAAATGTTGATTTATGAATCATGAATGGTGGATTTTGAAATATTGTTGAGGGTCTTGGTGCATATGGTTTGGTATTGGTTTAAACTATGTTTTTACATGTTTTTGGTAATAATCAGTATATGTGGTTATTGGTTGGTTATAGTTTAAAAAAGTAGTATTATGTAACCCTATTTATGGTGGTTTATTCATTGGTTTTGTCCTTGGAAAACGTATGCCCTCAAATGTTTGATAAAATGCCTCAAAGAGTGTTTTTACTCTATTGTTGGTTTTTCATTGAAAATCTCACATGGTTTGGTTTGGTAATGGAACTTTAAATTATTTTGTAAGGTTTGGCATGGTTTAGATGATATAAATATTTTAAATTTTTAGCATGGTCTAAATTGGTTTTGAATGGTTTAAAATGTAAAGGTTTTGGTAGTCATGGTTGGTCTATTTTGAATACCTTGCAGGATACATGGAAATCCCTCAAGTGGATTCATTAACGGAATTGGTTTAAATGTTTTGAAAAGGATAGAGGCTAAATGGTTATGCTTGTGGGGAATATAGAAGTCTTCCAAGTGGTTTAATATGGATATGGAAGGGCACTTGAAAATCCCATTAAATTATATAGTTTTTTTATGGATTTTACTTGTAAGTAAGGAGTGGTATGATATTACCACTAATATTGGACTTTGTTAATTAAATAGTAAATGGATTTGGTTGGTTATTTAGAAATGGTTTTAATTGGGCACTAATGGCGTGGTGTGTAGTAAGGTCGTGGAAGGTGGTGGTCCCGTGGGAACCAAAAGAAAAAACTCATATTTGCTAATATGAAGGGTCATGATGACCATGTGTGTATGTCACATTTTATAGTGGGGAATGTGCTAGTCATCCCATGGGATATTTCCTGGTCATACAACTACACGTACTGGGACCCTTTCAGCAGGTGGAGTTGAACCCATATATCCCATGGGTGGTTAGGATGGCAAAGCTATATAGCCTAGGTAATGGTTTTAAAGGCTTGCTAAACCTGATTCTTTTTTCAGCATGGTTATATATATATATATATATATATATATATATATATATATGTCTTATGTGCATTGGTTGGTTTACTTGGTTTTTCACTGGTGGGCATTATTTTATCCCTATCCAGAGTGCATGCAATAGTTCACCCACTAACCCGTCTACTAGTGGCTGTATACCCACGCTATGCAAAAACTGACCATTTTACTCCTCTTGCTTAGTGATTGAATTCAGGTACAGTTAATATTGGATTAAAGTGGTGAGCTTCCATAGTTTGGAAGGCATCTATTTCAGGTCATTATTTTCTTTATCTATTTCTTGTCTTTCATAGACTTTGGTTTTTGTCTTTAGTCAGGGTTATGTCCTGACTACGTACACTTTGGTTGGTCTAGAGGTTATGTATAGATAATTGTAGACTTGGGTATGGTATGGATAGTTTATATTATTTATACATACATTGGCTTATCATCATGGTATTGATTTATTGCTTCCGCATTAGTTTGGTTGGTTATAGGATGGTTGGACTTGATTGGGTTGGTCTCGGTTATAGGCTTGTCCTAGAGTCACCATATGGTTAGATACACTATCCTGTTATATGTGTGAACTTTAGCTGATGCAAGATATGTATTTGGTGGTTGGGTTAGGTATTGGGGGGTGGTTTTCCATCCTGGTTAGGCTTGGGATTGCCCATTATGACAAGGCCCTGGTTTGGGTCGTATCAAGTTGGTATTAGAGCTTTAGATTTTGATGTCATGGGGTGTCCACAAAGCTGTGTTGAGTAAAGTCTTAATTATGGGTATGTCTTGCACCACACTTATAGTTAGAAGGCTACAAGGAATTTAGGAATGTTTTACTTTCTTAGTTATTCTACTTTCAGGCAATGGAATCTAAGGTCTTGAACTCTTCTCTAAATCTTTTTTGGTTCACTCTTCAAATTGTGTCTTCTCAAAGATCTAAAGGTTCTTGGAAACTCATTTATCCCACTCGATGACAACATTGATGGATCTAGTCCAACTCATGAGACACATACCAGGTCAAGGGTCATAACTTTTGGTTTTCCTTGTAGAGTCCTACCGGTCTCCACTGACCCTATCATAGAAGGAGGAACTGATTTTTCATTATCTTAAGGAGAGGTTACCAATGTTGAGTTTCGATATTATATTAATCTATGGACCCAAATAGCAGAAATTTTTTTATGCCAACCTAGTCCTATTGGTATGGAGAGGAATAAGGTGGGTTTTAAATAGCTAAGGTAAGGTGGTCTCGATTCTCTAAACAAAGGGGTTGCACTGAGGGGTGCTACTTTGGATTTCGATATTGCTCGAGATCGTCTCAATACCCTTACTATCCCTCATAAATCTGAAACATCTTTTGATATCGACACTGGTGTGTTGAAATATGTTTTCTTTATGGTGTGTATGGGTTATTTGGTTTGGGGTCCTCTCTCTTTTGTGACCCCACTTATGGTAGTGAATTTTTGTTATGGTTTCATGGTTGTTTTGGACTCTTTTGTTCTTCTGATTCTACCTGGGTAGGTGACTCTGCAAGCGCCAAAAAAGTCTATGGGTGTGTATGGTATCTATTGGTATTATAGGGGTGTTAGTGGATTTGTTTGACTCAAATGTAGTGGATCTCGATGTCATTTGAGGAAATAGATTGGTTGTACTCGTGCTATTCATTATTAGATTTTTTTGAAATCCGTAAGGATTGTCTTTAGGCTTCATGGTGAGTCAGTTGTGATTTGGGAGGATGGTTTTGTTCCCTAGCCATTAAGGTAAAGGTTATATCATGTCCTAAAACTCAAAGATCGCTCTCCAAAAAGGGGTGTCTTAATTACTCGGTCCGATTAAAGATCATTAATCGAAAGGTCTTTCTTTTGTTTGGTTTCAATGATGAATTAATCTTTTAAGGTCTTCCTTGATGACATTCATGGTGTCTTTTTAATGGGGAGGTTGGTTTGGGATTGGTCTTGTTTCAAACATTTGTCCAATTTCTATCCTTTCTTTATGGAATGGTTCCAGTTAGGTTAAAAGGGGCTTGAAGGTAAATGAAGGGATCTTTTATATAGAGGTTCTGTCTATCTTTGTGTTTCTCCCTGAGGTGCTTTCATGCTTTCATGCATAGTGGGATGGTTTCCCAGGGAGTAAATAGGTTGTCAGAGGGTGACTAAGGAATTCAGGGTGTCCTTCTAGTGGGGGAGGACCTTATCAGTGTATTACATTTTATATGGGGTACTTTGATAATAGTACATGGTGATTGGTAGATACTAGCTTGAACCTCAATGTTCGATTTAAATAAAAGAAGCATGTTAGCTCGGAGATAGCAATGCAAAAATTGTGAAGGTAAAATGGTGGGTTGGGGGTTAAGTCATGGGATAGGATAGAACATGAAGCTTGCATGTGTCTTTGTCACTATACTTGTACATTATTGTTGGCATGAAATTGATTTCTAAATTCATGGTTTTAAATATGGATTTTGGCATAATTGAGGATTTTGACATGATTACTCATTTAATTGATTTTCCATGGGGTATGATGCATCATTCATGCTTTATTAATATTTATGAACAATTTGGGGACACATGGGAATGGTCAATGAATTTTGGGGTACTATAGATCTCTCAATTACTTAATTGTGGTCCTGAAAATTGTATGTCCTCAAATTATATGTGAAAATTACCATTGAATATACTTTTGTCATATGGTTTTACTATTCTTAAATCTTTGCATCGTGTAGATGGTTAAAAGAGTGTCAATTGGTTCTGGTTTAAATTTAAATGATTTTGGAAAGGCCTTGGTGGCCACTATTTGATTTTAAATGGTTTTGTTTCAATTGGGAATCTTGGAATCAAATTGGTCTAATTATTTTGAATATCTATATTGGGCTCTAGGTAGCATTGGAATGTATAAGATTTTAGGTATGGAAGAACCAAACGTACCTAGTGTACGTCTTTGGTGACATCTATTGGAGTGGAGTATTATGCTTATAGGTAATAGGGTAAAGGTTGATGATTAGCCTTAAAATTTTCTTTAGTGGTGGACTTCAAGGGAAGGTTGGGTTGCATATTCTAGTGATCTTCTTCTACCGTGATTAAGAAAGTACTCTACTAGTGTAGCATGCATTCTTGTAGCACTTATGCTTAATGTTCTCATTTAACATTCCCCTTATTACCTGGATATAAGTCTTGATCTTCTGTTAAGTTACTAATGGTATGTGTGGTTGTATTTCTTTGGGGTCCAATCTAAGGACTCCTTTCATGGTATGGTTTGGTCTGGATGTTCCTTAATTTATGGTTTAGGTGGTTATTATAAATTACTTTATGCCTATGGTATCGTGTCTTGTTTCGGGGTCTTTCCTTGGAAGTCATAGATAATTCTTGTACTTCTGGTTTCTTAAATGATTCTTCTTGTGTTAGGCTGGTAGTGGTTAGAGAAGTGTGGTGATGTGTTGAAATAGGGAATGTAGAAGTCCATAAGTGGGGGAGAGTCTTAGATGGCTTCTAGAGTTAAGGTTTGAAGGTAAGGTAAGATTATTGTCATAAGAAATAGTTAGGAAAGGAATAGGTGGTGAAAATCCATCGTGAAATATTAAATGGTGTTAGATATTTGATGGATAGATCATACCACGGGTATGTAAGCGGTAGGATTAAATATTGTGATTGGTAGATATACCCATAGTTGTGTTGGGTACTAAAGAGGTTTGGTAAGGCATGGTCTTATGAATTGTCTTCCTAGCATAGTGGTTGCATGGCTTTCATAGGTTGAGGGTTTTGGTTACGATGATTAAATATGGTTTTTCCATGTCCTTTACTCATGGTTTCCATGTTATAATGGTGATGGAGGTGGAGTAGTGTTTCAGGATAGATGTAAAGAGTAGATTTCGACGGCTTAAGCTTCTTTGTGTTTTAGATAGGCTTGAACATGGAATTGGTGGTGTATAGTTAGACTTAAGCTCTGGTAGTGATATGTCTCGGTAATTTCTAAGTTGGATTGGATTTGCTCTTTAGTATAGGTTCCACTCATTCGGTATCCTGTGTGTTTGTGTTGGGGTAAGGTGTTGTTGGTTCCTTTGGATGGTATTGGTTTCTCTAATTCCTTGTTCTCTAAAGGGAATCTTGGATCAGTAATTTCACCAGTTGCAAATGAAAAGTATGGCTTCGGTAAAGGTTCCATGGTGGAACTAAAAACTCGAGGAAGCTATTTGTGATGCGAAAGTGGACATGGAGTCCAAGGATCCGCGTTGGTTCTTTGTTTCAAAAATTTATGCGTAAGGTGTGTGTTCTTCAATACTTGTTTGTTTTCAAACTTTGTTAAAGCTGAGCAATGGTTTCTCTCGCATCATTGTTTCCTAACTTAGTTAGAGCTCAGAATAGAGGTGTTGGGGTGTAAATCGTGCTTGGGGTATGTGATGATCTTCTCATCTTGGTTTGTTTCTTGTCTTTTATTTTAGTTGGGGGAGGTTGATGTGTGTTAATGTGTTAGCTCATTCTTATCCTTACCTTTATCCATCATTCGAGGGTGAATATTCATAATGGGGAGACTAAAATATCTCGGAAATAGGACCCTTGAAAATTTTATTTGTTTTGGACCTCTTTGGCTCGATGCGACTAAATAGAGTCACTCGTACCCCTTCGATATGAGTCATAGGGTGGCTAGGTGAGTCACTTATACCCTAGGCAGTAAGGTTCTCTTAGATACTTCCCAAGGTATGACTCACATGGGTAAGAGTCGTATAGAAGCGTACGAAGGGTATAGGGCAAGTTGTATGGTGTGTATGTGTTATCTTGGGGAATCTGTCCACTATACGGTTGGTGGGTACGGCTGGGGAGTGTTACTTGTACCCTTAGGTACAATTTAGGGAAGGTGATTCATATAGAAACCAGTAGGTAAGGTCATGGAAAGGTTGGGTATGAGTTGGGGTACCACTCATACCCTTAGATACGAGTGGTAAGGGAGAGTCATACCCCTAGACGTGGCTTGATTTAATTTTAAGTCAAGGGTAGTTTGGACTTTTCCTACTCCTAAAACCTTATGTCCTCACATCATATAACCCTATATATCCTTCCATAACACTTATTAAAGGATCATAACACGTCAAATACTCTCTTAAACACTTTCTTGAAGATTGGAGGCTAGGGTTTCTTCATGTGTTCTTCAAAGGGCTCAAAGGTCAAGATTTCTTTTATAAATATTCTTGTGTAAGTATAATCCTTCCCTCATTGTTATTTCAAAATAAATGCATGTGTATTGTGTTTTAAACATTGGTTTATGAATAATGAATGGTGGATTTTGAAATATTGTTGAGGGTCTTGGCGCATATGGTTTGGTATTGGTTTAAACTACGTTTTACATGTTTTTGGTAATGATCTGCAGATGTGGTTTTTGGTTGGTTATGGTTTAACAAAAGGGGTCTTGAGTAACCCTATTTATGGAGGTTTATCCATTGGTTTTGTTCTTGATAAAGGTATGCCCTCAACATGTTTGATAAAATTCCTCAAAGAGTGTATTTACTCTATTATTGGTTTTTCATTGAAACTCTTGCATGTTTGGTTTGGTAATGGAATTCTAAATGATTTTGGATGGTTTTTCATAGTCTAAATAATATAAATTCTTTAAATTCTTCGCATGGTCTAAATTGGTTTGGAATGGTTTAAAAGGTAAAGGTTTTGGTGGTCATGGTTGGTCTATTTTGAAAACCTTGCAAGATACATGGAAATTCCTCAAGTGAATGCATTAACGAAATTGGTTTAAATGGTTTGAAAAGGCTAAAGGCTAAATGGTTATGCTTATGGGGAATGTGGAAGTCTCCCAAGTGGTTTAATATGGTATATGGAAGGGCACTTGAAAGTCCCCTTAACCTAAATGGTTTGGCTATGGATTTTACTTGCAAGTAAGGAGTGGTATAGAGTGGTATGATGATACCACTATTATTAGCCTTGATTAATAAAATGGTAAATTGATTTGGTTGGTTATTTGGAAACGGTTTTAATTAAGCATTAATGGCGGGGTGTGTAGAAAAGTCGTGGAAGGTGGCGGTACTAGGAGAACCAAAACTAAAACTAATATTTGTCGATATGAGTGGTCTTGATGACCGTGTGCGTGTGTCACATTTTATATTAGGGGATATACTAGTCATCCTATGGTATATTTCCTAGTCGTTCAGCTAAACGCATTGGAACCCTTTCAACAGGGTGAGCTGAACCTATATGGCTCGTGGGTGGTTTGGACGACAAAGCTACACAGCGCAGGTAATGGTTTTAAGGGCTTGCTAAACCCTATTCCCTTTTCCGGTATGGTTATATATATATATATATATATATGGTTTATGTGCATTGGTTGGTATTTTACTGGTTGAAATTATTTTATCCCTATCCAGAGTGCATGCTTGTGTTCACCAACTAACCCGTCTACTAGCAGTTGTATACCCATGCTATGTAGGAATCGGTCATTCTACTCCTCTTGCTTAGTGATCGGATTCGGGTACAGTCAATGTTGGATTGAAGTTATGAGCTTCCATACTTTGTAAGGCATCTATTTTATGTTATGGTTTACTTTACCTATTCCTTGTCTTTCATAAACTTTGATTTTTGGCTAGGGTCGGGGGCATGTCCCAATAAGGTACTCTTTGGTTTGTCTAGAGGCTTTGTATAGACAACTGTGGACTTGGGTATGGTATGGATTGTTTATGTTATTTATATATACATTAGCTTCTCATCATGATATTGGTTTATGGCTTCCCCATTAGTTTTGTTGGTTATTGGGTGGTTGGACTTGATTGGGTTGGTCTCGGTTATATACTTGTCCTATAGTCACCACACGGTTGGATACGCTATCATATTATATGTTCGGACTTTAGCCGATGCAAGGTATGCATTTGATGGTTGGGTTGGGTAACAGGGGGGATTCCCCATCCTGGTTAGGCTTGGGATTACCCATTACGATAAGGTCTTGGTTCGGCTCGTGTCACATCAATAATAGTAGGACATTGACTATGCAATTTTGATGAAAAACTCAAGGTATTTATAATTTCATAACGGGAAGTGGAGGAGGAGGCAACCCACACTGATCCTAAGCTCAAAATCTCTTACTTTAAACCCTCATTTTCCTGACTCTTTGTCCGATCCATGATGTTACTCATAATATCCTTGTTGGACATAAAAAAACTCTTTCTTGGACTTCATGTAATACAGAGGACCAACTAGAATGCCACCAACCAACCACCTTAAACTATCTCAACCATAGAGATAACAAATGTGTTAGAGTTCAACACTTTTTCACTTCTCTTTTTTCTCTTTTTCTCTTCTTTTTTGAAAAGATCACTAAATCTTAGAAGGGAGCCTACGTATCTCACCCCAAGAGACGAGAATTAGTTATGCATAGTTCGTAAAGTTTTGACACAAAATAAAGAGTTTTCACAAGAAGTTAGTAAGAATCTTTTTAAATTTTTCAACTTTGAATCCCTTATTTAAAAGAAACTTATGATTACCAAAGGAAAATCTTTTTGTATATTTCATACTGAAAAATACGTGAAATAACTAATCTAAAATGAAGAGAAAATGAAAACTCTTTTTTCCTTTTATTATTTCAAAAGATACTGGAAAATCTTTTTGTATTTTCTTTTTAAAGATGTATATGGAACACCAACTCTAAATGAAGCTTGAAAAAGATCTTTTTGATTTTTCTGAACCTAAGAAGGTCACCTACGTATCTCACCCCTAAAAGAGGAGAATCAGATGTGTGTAGTCTGTCCAGATTGGGAGGTTAAAATTAACTAACATATTGCATCCTGACTTAAGAGACGCGGCCAACAACAAATGATGAAAAATTTCAATAAAATCTTTTTTGCATTTTCTATTTGAAACTTTATATAAAAATGAAACAAAAATTACGAAAGAAAACTATTTTGATATTTTTATATGAAATTATTCAAAAATAAAGCACCAACAAAATAAAATATTTTTTTGAAATTTTCAATGTAGAAAAACATGAAAACATTCAGAGGAATTTTATTTTTTTTGACATTTTTATTATATGAAATGTACAAAATTCAAACATTTTTTGGATATTCTTCAAAAAAATAAATTATAATTAATATATATATATATATATATATATCTTTTTGAAGTTTTCAATTGAATGCATGCTAAAGAAAACAAGGAATTTTTTTTATTTTTATTTTTTAAGGAAAAACATGCAAAAGGTAAAATATTTTTTTGAATTTTTTTTTTTTAATTATGAAAGCAAAAGCCAAAGAGAAACTCTACAAATGTCGTAATTCTTTTTTTTTTTTTTTTTACTTAGATTTTTGACACCTTCTTTTTCTTCAATCACGCTTGCCTAAACACACACCTTTCAACAATTTTAGCACATGCCTCCCTAAATTAGTCTATCAAGTTACCTTTTTACCCTCAAAGATACAACAAGTAGTACATAGGGATGTTTAGGGGTAAGTCACCTACAAAGGAATAAATGGAGTCCCGTCAGGTCTCAACATGATGCAAATAAAAATGACCTAAAGGCTGACCCAGGTTAGGGTTCAACTAACAAGGCTCTTCGAGGAAGCGTATGATTGATAAAGGCTGCGATATCTTGCCACCCACTCTATACACCTGACGGTTACCCCTCTTAAAATAAAGGTGACTCAACAAAGGTTCGTGTACACACATGTACTATGAGACTTATTTCAAAAGAAATGACTAGGAGTAATGCATATGATGACAGATATAAAGTGATAACACAAAAGGAAAAACTGTAAACACATAGAACGTAGGCATCCAACAATGATAAAGGATAACACATATGATAACACAAACAAGGCGTCGAAACACCTATAGTGCCAAACTAACACGATACAACTCAATATTGAAGCTCGAATTCTAGAAAAAAAATCCAACAAAGTTGACAGAGCTGCCACACCACTTTTTTACAGAAAAATTATTATTTAGTTTGAAATAATTTTTATTTATTAAAGTGATAAAAGAAAGGTGTTTCGAAAAAGGAATTTTTTAATTAAACTCCAGGGTCTCCACTTGACATTGTTTGGTGTGCCAAGTCACCTTTTTATATTCTCTTTTTCAAAATAGTTGACTCTTAAAACTGTTCCACAGACAGAGATTCTAATTAAGGAATTTTGATGATCTAAGGAAAGGTGTTAGGCACCCCTTATTCCCGTGGTTCGACCATAATTTCTTTGTTAAGTTATATCTGCAAATATAACACTATGGGATGGATAAACCTCACCCAATAGCACATGAGCAAACAAGCACCCAAACAAATAAAAGGTTCAAAAAATATAATGTCCAATCCAATTAATACAATCCCAAAATGAAAAAGTACAAAAATGTAAACCTATACTAACATACTCTAATTCTAAACTATGCTCTATATGATCCCTCTGATTTTGATCAAGAATCTCCTTCGACGACAATAACCAAAATTCAATATAAAATAGAGAACGAGAAGACAAATAGACCTTAATATTTTTCAATTGAAATGATCTCTCCGACTAGAACTACAACCAAAATCTCAAACCAAACCTCAATAAAACAAACAAACCCAGCTTTGATTTACACCCTTATTTTTCTCTAACCCGAACCAAATTGCGAAGTAAGGATAAACCCATACACAATTTCATACACATCATTACTGTTTCATTCATTTTCTGCCTGGTTTCATCAAAAATGAGAATTTTAGAGGGGGTTGATAACCGATGGTGGGGTGGATTTTGGTTGAGTTTTTTATTTTTTGGTGGCAGAGGTGAATCTTGGGTCGGGTTTTTGGTGAGATAAAGCAGGTGGCATTATTTTCTAGCAGGTTTCGCCGTAACAGTAACAGGAAATAACTGTTGGTGTTTTTTGGTGACATTTTTGGTGGGTTTTTTGTCTCTCTCTCTCTCGCCCAATTTGCCTTTTCGATCTCTCTTTATTTCTCTCTTCTCTCGCGTCTGAGTTTTTTGACTGTTTTCTATCACTGTTCTTCTTCCCCCATTTTTTTTGAATCTCCCTATTCCCCTCCTAATAGTTCCCTGAGTGTGTGTAAGTATATATTATTGAGTGTTGTGTATGGAAATCGAGGAGTATATCCAGGTCAATTCTGTGAGTGCGTAGTGTGCATATATCTGTGTGCGTTGTTTTATATTTGTTTTCCCTTTTTGTTATTCTATTATGGTTAGGATGAGGCATGCAATTTATTATAGTGAAATATGAGTGGAAAATGTGAATGAGTGAGAGGTGGGGCCTACGGGTAAGGTGCTAATTTTGGTTACTGATATTTTTGTTATTGGATAAGGTAAAAAATATGTGAAAAGGGAGAAGGGGGGATTGGTTTTTTCTCTATTATAGAGTAATTGAATAGGGTGAGGTTCGAGGTATGAGTGCGGGGAATAAGATAAATTGACATTTAAGAGGGTCAAATTTACTTGTCTACAAAGACCACATGCAAGGATGATGAAACCTAATTGAATCAAGGGAAAAAGAAGAAAGAGTGTTTTTAGACAAAACTGACACAAGTAATATAATGAGCAACAAAAAGAAGAAAATATTATTGGGAAAGGCAAGGGCATAATCAAAATGCTCGACAGGGTAATAGTGGAAGAATACCCACGTCTAAAATTTCCCTTTCAATATGAACTAAGATGAAACAAGAAATCCAAGAAAAATAGTGATAATAGGCAGAAAATATATCAATCACACAAATAGGACAAGACAAGAATAACAAGACATTAAATTTTCATGGAAAACCCTTCGGTGTGAAGTGTAAAAACAACGGGACCAAAACCTCCACTATAATCACCAAGAGTTACAATATTTTTCTAAAAAATGTCCACCAAACAAGTGCCAAACAACGAGCAACAACATAACAAGATAGCACCAAAAGTAGAGAATAAAAAGGAGCAAAACATCAAAAATATAGCTGTTGTTCGGGGATGAAAAAGGAGATACAGGCTACCAAATCTACCTATGTCAGTTTCTAATCAAATATTGAGATGACAAGAAATGAAGCAGAAATCAAAATTTAAAGTTGACAGCTATGGCTAGAATTTCAGGTGCGAAAATCTGCTCTTGTTTTATCTCTATGGCTCCTAAAACTCTCAATGAAATTAGACCTAAAAAGATCTATATATATTCCCCATAATAATGAGCCTATGGGTAAAAGTGGGTTGGTCCAAATTGAGCTTATTGATTCACATAGGAAGGTAAAAGGCCCATATCCCAATAATTCTCCACCTCCCGACTATGTGGAGGAGACTGCCATTCCGGTGATAATGCAACAATCTTCAAACTTCCCTCTTGGAAAATATTTAGTCATCATGTCGGATCCATTATCATCCATCTGAATCTTCTCAAATTCAAGTAACTTAGAATCCAACACATCCCGAATCCAATGGTATCTCACTCAATGTGTTTAGACCGACCATAAAATGTAGAATTCTTGCCAAGATGTATGACACTTTGACTGTGGCAGTAAAGCATATACCTCTCTTGGGCACAATCAAGTTTTCCAAAGAATCTTTTCATCCAAAGTAATTCTTTACAAACATCAATGGCAGAAATAAGCTCAGCTTCTGTAGTAGATAGAACAACACATTTTTGTAACCTAGATTGCCATGACACAGCTCCTCCTACAAAAGTAATCAAATACCCTAAAGTAGACTTGTGAGTATCAACATCACCAGCCATGTCTAAATCAGTACAACCACAACGAATAGGCTTCTCTGTACCAAAACACAAACTTAGACTAGAAGTGCCGCAAAAATATCTCATAATCCACTTCACAGCATTCCAATGTTTTCTTCTTAGATTAGAAAGAAAATGGTTAACAATACCAATAGTATGAGAAATATCCGGTCTTGTACAAACTATTGAAAACATTAAACTACCAACGGTTGAAGCATAAGAAAATTTCTTCATATCTTCCTTCTCATTATCACTGGAAGGACAATGATTCGTGCTCAACTTGAAGTGCATAGCTAAAGGTATACTGACAACCTTAGCCTTATCCATGTTGAACCTTTGAAGTACTTTATGAATGTACTTCTCTTGTGATAACCATAACTTTTTGGCCTATCTATCACGGATAATATGCATGCCAAGAATCTGTCTTGCTGGTCCTCAGTCTTTCATAGAAAAAGACTTACTCAACTCTTACTTCAACTTTTGAATCCTGCAAGCATTATTACCAACAACAAGCATGTCATCAACATAAAGCAACATAATAATAAAGTCACCATCACAGAATTTTTGCACAAAATACAATGGTCTGAAGTAGTTTTCTTAAAGCCCTACTGACTCATAAAGGAACCACACTTCCTGTACCACTGCCTAGGATCTTGTTTCAAACCATACAAGCTCTTCTTCAATTTGCAAACATAATTCTCTTTTCCCTTGACTTCAAAATCTTTGGGCTGCTCCATATAAATTTTTTCATCTAAGTCACCATGGAGAAAAGTAATTTTAACATCCATTTGCTCAACGTCTAAATCTAGACTTGAAGCTAAGCCTAGAACCACACGAATAGATGACATCTTCACAGATGGTACAAGCACAAGGAGCCTCAAGAGTACAATGTATTATCTAAAGTTCAAGACTTCGGAATTAGCAAGCAATTGAAGACTTTTTGAAGTATTTTAAAGCCTTGGTCGTGATAAGGAAGGAGGGGATCTTATACACTCAAGAGGCACCCAAATTTAAGGTTATTATAGTCTTTTAAGACTCTTTTTTTTACACCCAAAGGAGCATCCTTCATTAAGGGTATTTTTATCATTGTTTGTAATAAGTATAAATAGACACATTAGATACTATTTTCATTAGCTTTGATGAATATTGAAAGGATTACTCTTTATATTGTAGTTTTATTCTTCTCCTAGTGAGATAAACTAAAATTAAGGTTAGCACAATTGATGGATTTCACTTATGTTGACAAATTAGCAAGAAAAGTGGGTTTTGAGGAGTGTGAATTCCCTTGGTCCACCTAAGAGTGAGGTTCAATCTAATGTTGGGGAGGTGTGATTGAAGGTCTGATACACTTTATTTTGCTAATCTTTGGTGTTAGTAAGGGTCTCATTACTATCTTTTTTCATTTTATGCAATCTTCTTCTTCATCTCCTTTCTAAGTGTTGTTTTATTTGTCTTGTGTTTGCTGTTTTTTTGTTCTTTGTGTGTTATTTTCGAATTCTTAGTCTTTTCTTGTATCATAGCCGGAGAGAATATCTCATCAAAATCAACTCCCTTTTTCTTATTAAATCCCTTCACAACCAATCTAGCCTTGTACCGTGGAATTGGGTTACCATTTTCATGTTTCACCCAAAAAACTCACCTGTTTTTCAAAGCGTTTTTATCTTTAGGCAGCTTACCCAAATCAAAGGTATGATTATTATGCAAAGATTTAATCTCATCTTCCATAGCATCAAACCACTTTTCTTTTTTTTCACTTTCCACGGCCTCATCAAGACTCTCAAGTTCTCCTCCGTCAGTTAAGAGTACATACTCATTGGGAAAATAACGAGATGAAGGTATTCTTTTTCTCATAGATCGTCTGAGAGAATTCTCTGGAGCATCAACAACTGGTTGTTCATCAACCATATCAACTTGTACTGAAGCATCAATAATATCTTCCTGGTCATTCTGGACATGATCATCATCTTCATTATCAACTTGATTTTCATCATCATGAAGATTTTCGTCAGGAGTAGTAGTCAAAGGAACTCAATTAGCATCAACTAAGCTCCCATTACTCTGAGAATAAACCTTCTCAGCTTTGTCAAAATCTTTAATTTTTTGGTCTTCAAAGAACATAACATCACGGCTTCTAACAAGTTTCTTCTCAACTGGATCATAAAAAATATAGTCAAATTTATCTTGACCATAACCAATAAAGATACACTGTCTAGTTTTAACATCCAACTTTGACCTTTGATCTTTACGAATATGCACAAAAGCTTACACCCAAAGACTCTAAGATGATCATAAGAAACATTCTTACCTGACCAAACTCTGCCAGGGACATCACCATCCAAAGCAACAGTAGGAGATAAATTGATAACATAAGCAGCAATATTAAGTACTTCTGTCCAAAAAGAATTTGGCATCTTAGCATCTAAAAGCATACATCTAGCTCTCTTAACTAGAGTTTTATTCATACTCTCTGCTAAACCATTTAAATGAGGAGTTTTTGCAGGAGTTTCCTGATGCCGAATACTCTGCTCTTTACAATATCTATCAAAAGGATCAATATACTTACCATCATTATCTGTGCGAATGCATTTCAATTTCTTCCTTGTCTGTCTCTCAACCAAGGCCTGAAAATTCTTGAACACATCAAGTACTGACTTCAAAGGAAATACTCAGAGTTTACGAGAATGATCATCAATAATAGTCACAAAGTAAGTTCTCCACCATGAGACCTTACCTTAAAAGGACCAGACAAATCAAAATGTACTAACTCCAGCAAATCAAGCTTTCTTGAAGAAGGATGACTCTGAAAAGAAACTTTTTTTCTGTTTACCGGCTAAGCAATGAACACACTTCTTCAACTTCGCTTATTTTACTCTAGAAAGCAAATTTTTCTTATCCAAACTATCAATCCTCTTCTTACTCATATGACTCAACCTTCTATGTCATAATTCTAATAAAGTATCATTCTCCACCAAGTTTATGAAGACTCTAGAAGTGGAGCCCTAAAATACGTACAAGTTAGACAACTTGTCAACTAAAGCCACAATCATTGAACCTCTAGTAAGCTTCCACTGGCCAGCACCAAAGGTGTTAACATAACCCTCATCATCAAGGTTCCCTACAAAAATCTAATTCAAGCGAACATCTGGAGCATGCTTGACATTATTGAGAACTAGTTTGAAACCATTACTACTTTCCAAACAAACAGTGCCAATGTCAAGTACTTTAACTTCATCATTAATGCCCATTTTCAACATCCCAAAATTACCTGGGGTATAAGAAGAAAGTAATTCCTTCTTTGGTGTAACATGAGAAGTAGCACCAGAATCCATAAACCAGCTAGACTCATCACAAACAAGATTAATGGCATTCTCACCACAAGCAACAAGAAGATCATTATTTACAACAATGGAAACACGATTTTTATTATCGCCTTTTTTTTCTTTTGCCGTCTCATATCTCTTATGCTTGTAGAAATATTTCATGATATTTCCTTTTTTGTTGCAATAGTCACATAGAACATTCTTGAATTTGGACCTCGACTTGCTTCTACTTTTATCTCTATCATTCAAACCTCTAGACTTGATTCTCTCCCTCTGTTCAGTAACTAAAACATCAGAGTATGAAGATGAAGAAGATGACGCCTGAGATTTCCTTCTTATTTCATTATTCAAGACACCACTCTTAACATATTCTATAGTTATAACACCACCGGGAGAAAAATTAGTCAAAGAAACTCGAAGAGTTTCCCAAGAGTCAGGCAGAGTATTAAGAAGTCAAAGTCCCTAAATTTCTTCATCGAACTTTACACCCACTCTGGACAGCTGGTCAAAGACACCCTAAAAATTATTTATATGATCAGAAATACGACTACCTTATTTGTACCTGATATTCATCAATTGCTTAAGCAGGAACAACTTGTTATTGTCAGTCTTCGAAGCATAAATTATCTCGAGCTTGTCCCACAAACTTATGGCATGTATCTTATTTACAATATGATTTCTAACATTATCTTCAACCCATTGTCTAATATAGCCACAAACCTATAAATGCTCAAATTTTCAATCCTCAACTGTCATGGATTGAGGTTTAGCAGACGCAAACACAGGTAAATGCATTTTCTTGACAAATAGATCTTTCATTTTGCCTTTCTAAGTGTGATAATTACTATCATTAAAAAACACCACTTTGCTCATATTTTCCTCCGTCATTCAAATTGATAATCAACAACAACCAACTCTCTGATACCACTTTGTTGGGAAAGGTAAGGACATAATCAAAATGTCTGACAGGGTAGCAGCAGAAGAATATCCAAGTCTAAATTTTCTCTTTCAATTTGAACCAAGAGGAAACAAACAACCCCAAGAAAAATAATGATAATAGATAGCAAATATATCAACCACATAAATACAACAAGACAAGAATAACAAGACACCAAATTTACGTGGAAAACCCTTCAGTATGAAGAGTAAAAAACTGCAGGACCAAAACCTCCACTACAATCACCAAGAGTTACAATATTGTCTCCAAAATGACCACCAAACAAGTGCCAAATAATGAGCAACAACACAATAAGATAGAACCAAAATTAGAAAATAAAAAGGAGCAAAACACCAAAAAAATATAGTTGTTGTTCAGGAATGTAAAACAAGAGCTACGAGCCACCAAATCCACCTCCATCAGTTTTTGATAAAAGATTGAGATGAGAGAAAAAAGCTGTCTAAAAATCAGCTCAATCGGACAGGAAGTGGGAATCACAATTTGAAGTTGACAGTTGTGGCTGAAATTTTGGGTGAGAAAATCTGCTTTTGTTTTCTCTTTATGGCTGCTGAAACTCTGGTGAAATTAGACCTAAAAAGATCTATATATATGTCCCTTAGCAATGAGCCTATGGGTAATAGTCAGTTGATCTAAATTGAGCTTTATTTATCCACATAGGAAGAGAAAAGGCCCATATCCCAACAAATATACCTTAGTGCCAATGTATTTTGCTCATCGGAGACACTCCGATAAAGCTAAGAGACAAAGCAAAAGAAAGAAACATGCTTAAATCACTTAATTCTTGAGGTTTCATATATTCAAATAGAAAACAGTTAAAACAATACTAACTTGGATAGCATCGTTGGCAAGTTCAGGAGGCAACTGTTTGGAGAAACAGCATTATGCAATTCAGTTCGTACATAAAAACAGAGATATAAACCCTGTTTCGATGAGTGGATTTGTTATTCAAGATTGATTCCAATTTAAAAATTCAATATCCATATAATTGAAAATTAAAATCCAATTATCAGACCTTACATTTTATTTTTGTGAAAATAAAAATAAAAAACTTAAGAGAGAAATATCAAGTACCCCCTGAACTTGTCACATTTTATTCATGGTACACATGAATTTTCACTAGTCCTAAGTAACCCCCTGAACTTGTTTTTTCAGTACGTCGTGCCCCCTTTTTGCTGATGTGGCAAAGCATGTGAGTTTCACACTCCATCACGCGCGTGATGGAGTATTTTTAAGCCAAATCAGCCATTTTAATGGTTAAAAAAATAAAAAAAAATTATTTTTATTTAATTTTTTCAACAAAATTCAATTATCCCTCTCATTATTTATTATCCCTCTTCATCCATTACTTCTAATCTGAAAAAAAAAAATTCATCCATTTATTAATTTTGTAAAACTCATGTTTATCTCTTAATTAGTTTATGAAATAAAACTTTCACCCATTTATTAATTTTGTAAAATTTTTATTTATTAATCTAAAAAAAAAATTCATCCGTTTATTAATTCAATCTAAAATTTCAATTTTCATTTTTATGAAACACCTTCAATTTTGTAATCTTAATTATATATATAATATGAGTTATTGTAACTAAAGATTCGGTTTTTTTCATGTTAGTTACTACTTTTCTATTTTATGAGTATCTTTCTATCGGTTACATCGAAAATAAAATCGTTAGGTACTAAAAATCGTTAATACACCATAATGCATACAACCGAGTAATCTACGTTCGAAATTGTCATCCGACCATGAAATTCTCACAGTCCAAAATTCTACTTATGTAGAGAGAGAGAGAAAAATGAATTTTGTTGAAATAATTAAAAAAAATTGGCTGAATTTTGTGAATAATATTCAATTACTCGAGAGTCAAGAGTGATTGAATTCAATTTTAAGTTCTATTAAAATAATTGACTGTGCAGTTCAATTTTAAGTTCAATTATTCAATTTTAAGTTCAATTAAAATAATAAAATAATAATTTAATTTAATCTTAGTGGGTTATTGGTTTACCCAATAACTTAATAAAAAAATCGAAATCGAATCAATAACCTAATAATTTTTTTTTTTACAAAATCGTTAAAAAATCATTAACCCAATAACGATAAATCAATAATATTTTTATCGGTTTGATTTTTGTACACCCCTAACTTAAATTACAATTTCTTAATCCATTAATTATAATAAGAAACGTATATGTGCATGTGAGTCCTCAAAATCTTAATCGAAACACTAATCGAAAACTACTATGAAACACTAACCGGAAAAAAATAATTTCATATTATGAAACACTAATCGAGAAAAATAATTTCATATTTTTAAATAATAGCTTACTTGATCGACGAAAATTATACCTTTCACTATTTTGGAGTAGAGAAAAATTGAGAAATATAATTTTTTTAGAGAGAAATCTAATAATAAGGGTTGAAATGGGTTATTTTTTAATATATGATAAATATAAGGGAAGGGAATGGTATTATCCATGTGAAAAGCCACATCAACAATTTTATCCATGTGTCCGCTCGTGTATTACACACAGTGCACAGGTGGCTGAACAGGGTGGCGCGGCGTACTGAAAAAATAAGTTCAAGGGTACTTAGGACTAGTGAAAGTTCAGATAAACGTAACAAGTTCAGGAGGTAATTGATATTACTCTCAAACTTAAATACTAAGTGAGAAGAACGCAGCCCCACAATACGAATGAGATTGACATCCATTTAACTTTATATTATAATCAACGATTTCATCAAACCCCTTAAGTGAATGATTATGAAATCCACAAACCCATATCTTCCATAGAATCCAAAATTACCTGAAGACGGAAACAAACATAAATGTTCTATTTTACACCATCAAGCTAACACAATCCTCTTTGTTTTACACCAGGTATATCCACACAAAGCTAAAGAATGGGAGTAAATATCACGTGAGGAACAATTGTGATTCATTTGGATTCTAGTAAACTACGATATCAAATTCTCTTTTAGTCAATAACCACCCCAACCATTCACCACCCATAGGTCAATTTACAAAATTTAACTAAACAGCCTCTCTTTGTCTTTTTCTTAAATAATTAAGTTTCAATTGTTTATTGGTTTCATACATGATATAATTATTTATTCAAATCTTTTCTAATAAATAATACTTATCATTATTGTTTTACAAAATCTATACTGAATGACGTGTGTCAAATAAAACTAATTGTTTCTATAAAATAGAATCATTGCATGCCCCGGTAAAGTGGTCTCACAAGTTTGACTACGTGTAAATCTTGATAATACCTTAAACATCTTGATCTCTCTGTCAATCTCTTAACTAATCCTCCTCGAAGTTGTAACTGCAATTTTGCAGAAGCTTATTTCTAGAGAATGGAAGAGGTGGAGGAGCAAAGGATCAAACTTGTCGATGATATGATGATAAACATATTGAAGTGACTGCCAGCAAAATCACTGATAAGATTAAAATATGTATCTAAAAATTGGTACCCATTGATAAATAGCCCTTATTTCATGTCTATCCATTACAATTATGAGACTCCCTCAAATCACTTCATATTTCTTAAGCACTACGAAGAAATTGAGGAAATTACCGAGTCCATTTATTACAATGGTAAGAATATGTTATCTTTCCATTCAAATGATGAATCATTCAAATCTATAGCACTAAATATAGAATATTTAGATAATTATATAGGTGTCAACATTGCAGGTGTGTGTAATGGCATAGTCTGCATTGCCAGTTATAGGGGCATTGTTTTGTGTAACCCAACGTTAAGAGAGTTTTGGGAACTCCCTCCTAGCATTCTTCCTCCTCCCGCATACTTATCTCCTAGTAAAGATCTTAACTACTTGATGGACATGACCAGAGGAATCGGGTCTGACACTAACGCTAATGATTATGTGGGGGTTAGAATCCTAAATCCCAGTCATGAATATGAATTTGAGGATGTTGATAATCATAGAAAGTATATTAGTAAGGTAGAAGTCTACAATCTAAGCACAAATTGTTGGAGAAAACTTGAGGATCTAGAATGCATAATAGATTCCTTTCATTGTTCTCATGTAATGTTTAACAGAGCCTACCATTGGGGTGGATATCTGAAAGCAGGTGGTAATTGCATCATTTCTTTCGATTTCAGAGCTGACTCGTTCCAAAAATTGCTATATCCTGAGGGCAAAGCTAGCGAAGGAAGGGAGGGGCTCTTCGTCTTGAATCAAACTCTAGCTTTGATTTATTTTACTGAGATCTATCCTCCAGATGTGTTAGTTCACCAATCTATTGATATATGGTTAATGAAGAAATATGGTGTTAGAGAGTCCTGGATAAAGGAACTTACAGTTGCACCAATGCTCATAAAGGCACCTTTGTCAGTTTAGAAGAATGACACTGAACTAATGATAGAAAGCAAGGAAGGAAATCTTTATGTCTAGTAACTTCCTTTTCCAATCAACAGAGGACCTTCATATGTCTAGTGTGCACAACACATTCGAAGCTTTTCTTTGCAAAGAGAGCTTGATTTCCATCAAGAAAGAGAGAAACAAGTGGTCCTGATCTGAGACAATCGTCATTCGTGTCACAATGATTATTCTTGTTAATTAAGGAGTATTTATTTTGAAGGGACTTAATGTCTTAATTAGCGTTAGAAGTGTTTTATTAATGTGTTTTTTTTGGTTTAAAAGCCTAATGTTTTCATTAATAATCAAATTATAGAATACAACTTCAGAAAATAAAAATTTGTTTAAAGTTTGAGCTCTAGCTAGAAATTTAAAAAAAAAAAAAAAGACTAGTGAAAAGCTAATCACTAAGCTGGCATTAGAACTAGAAAGCTGACGTTCCTCCTCCTTGTTATTCCTCTTCTATTGTTTTGTGAGGAGTCAAACTGGTTTGCTGCTGATGTAATATTTATGTACACACTACAAGTGTGACAACTGCTACAAGAATTATCATTTGTCAATAATCCTCCTGAGTTTTGACCTCAAATTTTGTATTCAACTCTTATCTATGTTAAAAAGTCTTTTTCCTTTTGTTGGCAGGTCAAAAGGAATAAAAACTCACAAGCCAAAGATATAATTGTTTTAAGAAATTATTCTTTCTATGAAGTATTTTATAATTAACTAGTAAGGATTATCCGTGCGTTCCCCGGCCCAACAAGAATAAAGTTTTATTGTTTATTATAAACTAGAGAATTTATCCACGCATTAGCTCATTTCGAAAGTAAACGAAAGTTGAAAATATTTAAAATGATAACAGCTTTGATTTACTATTGTTTTATCATTTCTGCGGACAAACATCACCGAATGTAATTCCTTATGCATAAACTAATCTCATGATTAAAAATATGCTAGTAAAATGAAAGCAAACAACTGATAAAATATAAGTGCCAATCTAAAACACTGTAACGTGTCACATTTTAATTTTAGTGGAGATTCTTAACTTCTACATACCAACTTGCATCTTTCGTGGTTTTAAAAAAAAAAATAAAGAATAAGAAAAAGACCAAAGGTTAAAATAGGAAAAAATCCTGACTCAAAAATTATAAAATTATACTCTACGAGCAAGTTGTTAGATAGTTAGAAATGTTGGGTTTTAAGAAAGAAGTTGGCAATTATTTCAATAATTACATGGTCTATTTGACTTATGAACAAATACATAAGCATATGTTTCATGCTTGTTTGAATAAAAACAATAAAATTTCTCAACATGATACAACATGAATAGCTAGAAATTCTAAAAGAAAAGGTCATTAACATCAAATGAATTATAATTTTCTTTAAGCTAATCTCTAATATATTAAAGTGCGAACGACTTTAAAAATCTTGTTTAAACATTTTGCTATTCATTAAAATACTCGTTGTACACAAAATTGTTTTCACTATTTTTCTCAAATAATTATTATTTGATTAAATCCTAAAGTCATAGGTAACTCATGATTAATTTGGGTAGAATTCTCTCACGTGTTGTTTTGGTAAAATTTCTTCAATTTGATTTGTAGTCGCATTAGGTTTTACTATTTGATTTAGGTAAAAAATCATAATATTTAATATATTTAAATTAATTAAAATTTTACCCTATACCAAAAAACCTATAAGTCTATTTAAATAGCAATGTCAGATCAAAATTATTTTTTTAAAAAAAAAAAAAAAATTAAGTTTCACTTCTACTTTTCTTTTTATTCTAGTTTTAATTCAAGTTTCATTATTATCATCCATCATTTATTTTTTTAGGTAACATATTTAAAAATTATGTATAATTATACATAGTCAACAATTGATACAATAAATTCTCTTTTTTTGATAATTTATCGTGATTAACTTCACACTAATTATTTTTCCAGTAATAGGGAGTTTAATCTAACTGGCCCAGATCTTACTGATTTTTGTTGATCTTGAAGAGCTGAGATTGCATAGTTAAGCGAAGTTGCATGATGGCCCAATAAACACATGCTACAGCCTTATAAGGCTCCACTACAGAATCAGCAGGTGCACTCATCTTTTGTAAGAACTATTTGTTTCATATGAACCATTCATTAACATTTTTGTCCGTTCAATTGTTCATTAACGTTGTGAGGGTTATTAATATTTTTCTATTGTGAGATTTATTCATATTTTCGTCACTGAATTTAATAAAAGAACATTCTTCTACTCAAAACATAAAGTTAGCAGTTGGCAAATTATTCACGCATTTTCTATTTACCTCTAACTAAATATTCACACATTTAATATTGACTTCTAAATACACAAATAAATTTGACACCTATAATCTATTTATATATATATATATATATATATATATATATATATATATATATATATATATATAAGCAAAACAAAATCAAGACAACATGCCACGTGTCAAGCTATTAAAATAGTCACGTGGCAATTTTTAAGACAAAGTTTTAAAATATGGTAATAAAAATTTTGAATTGAAATATTAAGTATTTGAATTTTAAATACATTATCCTTATCTTTTTAAATAAATCATTATCATAAAATAGAAATCCTAATTGAAGAGTTCCGTTAGACTTTTACTATTTGAAACTTATCTCTTCTAAAATTTAAATACTATAAAATATATTTAAATATAATTTATTTACATATTAATAAAAGATAAAAGTTCTATTAAAATAATAATAATAATAATAATAATAGTTAGTAATAGTAGTACTACGTAGGACATGCAATAGAAGTAATAATATAGTTAGTATATGAAGTAGTACTAAGTAGGATATAATAATAATAATAATAATAATAATAATAATAATAATAATAATAATATATAAAAGAAAAACAAAATCAAGACAACATGCCACGTGTCAAGCTATTAAAATAGCCACGTCGCAATTTTTAAGATAATGTTTTAAAATATTGTAATTAAAATTTTGAATTGAAATATTAAGTATTTCAATTTTAAATACATTATCCTTTTCTTTTTAAGTAGATCATTATCTTAAAATAGAAATCCTAATTGAAGAGTTCCATTAGACTTTTACTATTTTAACTTATCTCTTCTAAAATATAAATACTATAAAATATATTTAAATATATTTTATTTACATATAAATAAAAGATAAAATTTTTATTAAAATAATAATAATAATAATAATAATAATAATAATAATAATAATAATAGTTAGTAATAGTAGTACTGCCTAGGATATGCAATAGAAGTAATAATATAATTAGTATATGAAGTAGCACTAAGTAGGATATAATAATAATAATAATGAAAATAATCTATACATATATAAAAGCAAAAAAAAAAATCAAGACAACATGCCACGTGTCAAGCTATTAAAATAGCCACGTGGTAATTTTTTAGAAAAAGTTTTAAAATATTGTAATAAAAATTTTGAATTGAAATATTAAGTATCTGAATTTTAAATACATTATCCTTTTCTTTTTAAATAAATCACAATCTTAAAATAGAAATCCTAATTGAAGAGTTCCAATAGACTTTTACTATATGAAACTTATCTCTTCTAAAATATAAATACGATAAAATATATTTAAATATAATTTATTTATATATTAATAAAAGATAAAAGTTTTATTAAAATAATAATAATAATAATAGTTAGTCATAGTAGTACTATTTAGGGTATGCAATAGAAGTAATAATATAGTTAGTATATGAAGTAGCACTAAGTAGGATATAATAATGATAATAATAATCTATCTATCTATATATATATATATAAGCAAAACAAAATCAAGACAACATGCCACGTGTCAAGCTATTAAAATAGACATGTGGCAATTTTTAAGATAAAATTTTAAAATATTTTAATAAAAATTTTGAAATGAAATATTACGTATTTGAATTTTAAATGCATTATCCTTTTCTTTTTAAATAAATCATTATCTTAAAATAGAAATCCTAATTGAAGAGTTTCAATAGACTTTTAGTATTTAAAATTATCTCTTCTAAAATATAAATACAATAAAATATATTTATATATAATTTATTTACATATTAATAATAGATAAAAGTTTTTTTTAAATAATAATAATAATAGTTAGTAATAGTAGTACTATGTAGGATATGCAATAGAAGTAATAATATAGTGAGTATATGAAGTAGCACTAAGTAGGATATAATAATAATAATAATAATAATAATAATAATAATAATAATAATAATAATAATAATAATAATAATAATAATAATAATAATAAAAATAATAATAATAATAATAATAATAATAATAATAATAATAATAATAATAATAATAATAATAATAATAATAATAGTAATAATCTATATATATATATATATATATAAAAGCAAAACAAAATCAAGACAACATGCCACGTGTCAAGCTATTAAAATAGCCACGTGGAAATTTTTAAGATATAGATTTAAAATATTGTAATAAAATTTTTGAATTGAAATATTAAGTATTTCAATTTTAAATACATTATCCTTTTCTTTTTAAATATATCATTATCTTAAAATATAAATCCTAATTGAAGAGTTCCATTGGACTTTTACTATTTGAAACTTATCTCTTCTAAAATATAAATACGATAAAATATATTTAAATATAATTTATTTACATATTAATAAAAGATAAAAGTTTTATTAATATAATAATAATAATAGTTAGTAATAGTAGTACTACGTAGGATATGCAATACAAGTAATAATATAGTTAGTAACCAACAACAATGGTGGCGCAGTGGAAAGGGACTGCCCCAACTTACCCAGAGGTCGAGGGTTCGACCCTGGGTATGAACAACCACTCTGTTGGGAGCTCTTCCCCCAAAATGGGGCTCAATGCGGGGCGAATTCAAATATAGTGGGACTCCTAAAAAGTGAGTACCGGACACAGGGTGGTTTAAACCAAAAAAATAATAATATAGTTAGTATATGAAGTAGCACTAAGTAGGATATAATAATAATAATAAAAATATATATATATATATATATATATATATATAAGCAAAATAAAATCAAGACAATATGCCACGTGTCAAGCTATTAAAATAGCCACGTAGCAATTTTTAAGACAAAATTTTAAAATTTTGTAATAAAAATTTTAAATTAAAATATTAATTATTTGAATTTTAAATACGTTATCCTTTTCTTTTTAAATAAATCATTATCTGAAAAATAGAAATCCTAATTAAAGAGCTCCATTAGACTTTTACTATTTGAAATTTATCTCTTCTAAAATATAAATACTATAAAATACATTTAATGATAATTTATTACATATTAATAAAAGATAAAATTTTTATTAAAACAATAATAATAATAATAGTTAGTAATAGTAGTACTACGTAGGATATGCAATAGAAGTAATAAGATAGTATATGAAGTAGCACTAAGTTGGATATAATAATAATAATAATAATAATAATAATAATAATAATAATAATAATAATAATAATAATAATATATAAAAGCAAAAAAAAAAATCAAGACTACATGCCGCGTGTCAAGCTATTAAAATAGCCACGTGGCAGTTTTTTAGACAAAGTTTTAAAATATTGTAATAAAAATTTTGAATTGAAATATTAAGTATTTGAATTTTAAATACATTATCCTTTTCTTTTTAAATAAATTATTATCTTAAAATAAAAATCCTAATTGAAGAGTTCCAATAGACTTTTACTATTTCAAAATTATCTCTTCTAAAATATAAATACTATAAAATATATTTAAATATAATTTATTTACATATTAATAAAAGATAAAAGTTTTATTAAAATAATAATAATAATAATAGTTAGTAATAGTAGTACTATGTTGGATATGCAATAGAAGTAATAATATAGTTAGTATATGAAGTAGCACTAAAATAAGGTGTAGGTGACACAAGTCTTAATAATTGAGTAGAGGTGACAATTACTTCATTATGGTTTAAGAAAGTTTAGAAAATTTTAAAATAACCCATAAGTTTTTAAATTTACACTTTGATTCAAATGCTAGTTAATATATAACGGGGAACGAAGGAAAAAAAGACGTCTTTTTCTCTCTTCTCATCCGTTGTTATTTTCTCTCTCTTCGCGAATTTGTTGTTCATTGTTACTGCTGCTTTATTCATCATCTTATGATTCATTATCATCATCTTATACTTCATTATCAACTTCATATTCTACTTGTTGACCATTTTTGTTGTTGTTGTTGTTGTTGTTACCCCAACTGTTGCTCTTTGACCAAATTCTTATGTCAAATTTTATTTTGTAAATCACTTTCAACTTTGGAATTTACCTGAGAGGAGACTTTGGTAAGTCAGATTATGCTTTTTAGTTGAATCTGAGTAACTGTTAGTGTGTTGTTTTTTCAACAATAGTTTGCACGCGAACATGATTGCAATACAAGAGCAATCTATTTAAACAGATCCATGTTTAAACAAATAAATAATTTGTTTCATTAGATTACTAATATGTTTCGAACAACAAAATACAGCTCCTGTCACACACAAAACCTAACAGATAACTCATATGTTCTTGCTATTGATACTGGAATCAAATTATTCCTTAATTGTAGACATGTCATTCGTTAAGAAATAAAAATAGACAGCACGAAAATTAAATAAGAAATAAAAAGTCAAGTGCACCAAATATAATTTTTTATAAAACAGACAAAAAAAAATACATAGATAAAAAAAAAAGCTTAATTATTATCATCATTATTATTTGTATGGCCAGCCGGCCAATCTTCAAAGGGCAGCAGCACGCCCTCCGCAGCCTGCAGATCTCCCGCAGTATCCTTACTCTGACGACGGCCAACTCCTAATGCAGGTCATGAACCTCCTTTTGCAGTTCCCTCATGGTGTCTCGTAAAATAGCGGCATCCCACACAGGATCAGCCATATCTAAAAAACGCAGAAGTTGACAAAACATACACGTAAACACAAAAGTAAAGAAAAGAAAGAATTCGAATGTAATGTAATGTAATACAACGTATATTTAAACAAAAATCAAGAAAAAAACTTACCAGGGACAGAAAAAACCTATCAAGTCCTTGAAGAGAAATTAGTTGAAGGTGTAATAAGAGCAAGGAATAAATAGTGTGTAGTAGAAGAAACGATTGAGTAAGGAGGGATCTATTTATAGAGGATTGAACTTAAATGAGTTAGAAAAAAAATTTCAACTGTTCACCTCTATTTATTAATGACATTCTTGATTACTGTAAAAAGTTATGACTTAATTAAATTAATCAATATTATGATAGGTCATGACTTTTTAGCTTTATTATTATTAATAATTAGTTATTTTCAGGAACTATGTTTTTTACTCTATTTTGGACAACAGATAATATATCTGTTGCATCAGATCAATCATCTGTTACAACATATATATCATAATTTGCAACAAATAGATAACCTGTTGCATCAGATAACATATCTGTTGCAATATATAATATATATATTTAAAAAAATATATAGTATCTTCATGACATCCAAATATTTTGATTTTTTAATTATATAAATTAATAAAGCAGATTTAAAGGCACAACTGTTTACCTCCATTTATTAATGACATTCTTAATTATTGTAAAAATTTATGACTTAATTAAATTAATTAATATTATGATAGGTCATGGCTTTTCAGCTTTATTATTATTAATAATTAGTTCTTTCCAAGAACCATTTTTTTACACCGAGTTGGACAATAGATAATATATCTGTTGCATCAAATCAATCATCTGTTACAACATATATATATCACGATTTGCAGCAAATAGATAACATGTTGCATCAGATAATATATCTGTTGCAACATATAATATATATATTTTTTTAAAAAAATATATATTATCTTTATGACATCCAAATTTTCTGACTTTTTAATTATATAAATTAATAAAGCAGATTTAAAGGCACAACTGTTCACCTCCATTTATTTATGACATTCTTGAATACTGTAAAAAGTTATGACTTAATTAAATTAATCAATATTATGATAGGTCATGACTTTTCAGCTTGAAGCTCAGCTTTATAATTATTAAAATAATTAGTTCTTTCCAGCAACCGTTTATTTTTTATACTGAGTTGCACAACAGATTATATATCTTTTGCATCAGATAAATCATCTATTACAATAGATATATCATCTGTTGCAATAAATAGTTAAACTGTTGCATCAGATAATATATCTGTTGCAACATATAATATATATATATATATTTTTTAAAAAATATATTATCTTCATGACATCCAAATTTTTGACTTTTTAATTATATAAATTAATAAAGCAGATTTAAAGGCACAATTGTTCACCTCCATTTATTAATGATATTTTTTATTATTATAAAAAGTTATGACTTAATTAAATTAATCAATATTATGATAGGTCATGACTTTTTAGCTTTATTATTATTAATAATTAGTTCTTTTCAGGAACCTTTCTTTTTACACCGAGTTGGACAATAGATAATATATCTGTTGCATCAGATCAATCATCTGTTATAACATATAATCATGATTTGCAACAAATAGATAACCTGTTGTATCAGATAATATATCTGTTGCAACATATAATGTATGTATATTTTTAAAAAAATATATTATCTTCATGACATCCAAATTTTCTGACTTTTTAATAATATAAATTAATAAAGTAGATTTAAAGGCACAACTGTTCACCTCCATTTATTAATGACATTCTTAATTACTATAAAAAAGTTATGACTTAATTAAATTAAGCAATATTGTGATAAGTCATGGCTTTTCAGCTTGAAGCTGAGCTTTATAATTATTAAAATAATTAGTTCTTTCCAGCAACCATTTATTTTTTACTCTGAGTTGCACAACAGATTATATATCTGTTGCATCAGATAAATCATCTATTACAATAGATATATCATCCGTTGCAACAAATAGTTAAACTGTTGCATCAGATAATATATCTATTTCAACATATAATATATATATCTTTTAAAAAAAAAAATTATCTTCATGACATTCAAATTTTTTGAATTTTTAATTATATAAATTAATAAAGAAGATTTAAAAATAGGAATATTTCTGGTGAGTTTTTTACGATTTAAATTGTGTTTATCATTTATTTCCTTATTCTTTTCTGTGAAAAGAAATGACTTAATTAAATCAAGCTGGTGGTGACTTAATTTTTCCGTTTCTTTAATAACTATTTTTATTAATTGAGTTATGTCAACAGATTGTATATCTGTTGCATCAGATAACCCATCTGTTTCAACAAATATGTCATCTGTTGCTATAAATCGACCATCTGTTTAAGGAGCTTTTTTGATTTCTTCTAACTGATTCATAAGTCGCACCAGATGTGGAATTTGATGCATAAGAAGAGTTTTTTGTTTTTGTTTGTTTGTTTGTTTGTTTAATGTGTTTAGACAAAAGTCACAATCACGACTATTCCGTAACTTTTTTATTAAAAATCATATCACCATATATATATCTTGATTAAATTAATCCAATGTTGTGACTTTTTTAAAATTAAATAATCTTTCTTTTACGATTATAATATCATTTAGTTCCTTATTATTTATTAATGAACCATTTTTAGGAGAATTTTTCATCATGACCGCATCCCTAACTCCAACCGCCGACATGTTTTGAATAGGGAATAAATAGAATGATAATTAAATATTGAATAAGAATTAAAAATTCAAAATCGACCAAACCAAACCAAACCAAACATATACATGGATTTTTTTGAATCCCTTATAGGTGGATCGGATATAAAAAGGGGAAATACATACGCTAATAGAAAGAAAAAACATAACCTAATTATTATTATTATTATTATTATTATTATTATTATTATTATTATTATTATTATTATTATTATTATTATTATTATTTTCAACCTGACAATTTTCATCTGGCAGCAATAGGGCCTCAGCCTTACTCGGAAGTTGGCCAAATCCCTCTGGAGTTCATCAAACTGCCTTTGA
>NC_061112.1:38887486-38927275 GCF_002878395.1 Capsicum annuum | reverse complement strand
TGAATAGGGAATAAATAGAATGATAATTAAATATTGAATAAGAATTAAAAATTCAAAATCGACCAAACCAAACCAAACCAAACATATACATGGATTTTTTTGAATCCCTTATAGGTAGATTGGATATAAAAAAGGGAAATACATACGCTAATAAAAAGAAAAAACATAACCTAATTATTATTATTATTATTATTATTATTATTATTATTATTATTATTATTATTATTATTATTATTATTTTCAACCTGACAATTTTCATCTGGCAGCAATAGGGCCTCAGCCTTACTCGGAAGTTGGCCAAATCCCTCTGGAGTTCATCAAACTGCCTTTGAAATTCCTGCAAGGACTCGATATGAACCTTCTTGTACGAATCTGGATCTGACACATTAGTATTGTAAGTATAGTAGAATGAACGAGAGTGAGTGAGAGTGAGTGAGGAGGCCGGAGGGACCTATTTATAAAATGATTGAGAATTGGAAGGGACTGGACTTAGTCAAACAAAAAGTCACGACTGGTCATATCCCTTAAAAGTAAAAATTACACAAATCCCATATTTAAGACACCATATTACACAATATCCCTTAATGTTTTAAAAAATTACATAAAATCCAGGATTCATATTTACTAGTGATACATATGCTATATGTATCACTGCTTAACATATGTATCACAATTCGAAATTTTGGGATAAAACGTAATTAGCAAACTATCCGGGATTCAATGCAAATTGCTGAAACTATCCGGAATTTATGTGTTGTGTGTGTTACTTAAATAATATTGGTGACTTTATTAATAAGTAAATTAGAAAAAAAATGGATCTAAATACAATATTTTATCTTTTTGTTATATTTTCGAAAGATAAAGATTGGTAATATGTTGCAAAATATATTCCACCTGTCAGATAACTTACAACATATGGAGAATCTGTTGCAACAGATGGATTTATCAGTTTGCTTTTTCTTTAGCTGTGGTGTCTGTAGCAACTTGCTAGTCATCTGTTTATTCAATTTCATCGAGAGCAATCGATTTTTCTAAACACTTCTTGGCCAAATTCAATTTTTGCTCTTGGATTGCTTTTTTTTTTTTTTCATCCTTCAACCAAACTAAAATTTTGCTATTGGATTGAGGATAAAAATTGAATTTGGAGGCCAGCTTGAAGGTTGCAAGGATAAAAAGAGAAGCAGTCCAAGAGCAAAAATTGAGTTTGGCCAAGATGTTTAGAAAAATCGATTGCTCTCGATGAAATTGAATAAACAGATGATTAGCAAGTTGCAATAGACGCCACAGCTAAAGGAAAAGCAAACTGATATATCCATATGTTGCAACAGATTGTCCATATGTTGTAAGTTATCTGACAGGTGAAATATATTTTGCAACAGATTACCAATCTTTATCTTTCGAAAATACAACAAAAAGATAAAATATTGTATTTAGATCCATTTTTTTCTAATTTACTTATTAATAAAGTCACCAATATTATTTAAGTAACACACAACACATAAATCTCGGATAGTTTGCTTCAGATGTGGAGTCTGTTGCATCAGATATGGAGTCTGATGCAATAGATATGGAGTCTGTTGGAATACATAGCAGCCTTACTGGTGGTTTGATTTGTTCCGTCAGTTGCTCCGTCTGTTGCAACATCAACAACCGCATAAACTACAAACAACAAATAAAAAACATCAACAATAAAGAAAACAACAACATTTGTTTCAACAACATCATCAACTACAAAGAAGCATACATCCTATGTTCCAACACCATCAACAACAAGGGACGGACCCACTGGAGTCCTCCGGGTGCGCGAGCACAGACTGAACTCGTATCGAACTTTATATATGTATGTGGAAATAAAGAGAAAAACGTATATAATCTAATCAGTGAGTACCCATAGTAAAAGTTGTTTGGTTAGCCTAGTTATTGTTTATGGGTGCTTAAGGCTATTTATTTCTTTTGGTCTTGAGTTCAATTCCCACTCAACACATATTTTTAAATTTTGGTAACCAACTCTTCTCTTCTTATTCACTTTAAACTTTTTATTTTTTTCTCACTTACTCCTTGTGTTGATTGTTCGGAATCCACTATTTTTAAGCTAAGAAGCACCCATCGTCTAAACCACACCACACCACAAGTTCCAACAAATAAGCTAAGAAACACCCACCGTCTAAACCACACCCACCAACAACACCACACCAAAAGTTCCAACAATGCCAGCCCCACCAACAATATCAATAACAACATCAACAACAAAGAAACAAACAAAATACATAAAAAAAATAATACTGCCAACAAGGCTTTTAAACTTCTCCCATCAGATGACTTTTTTTCGCATCTTATAATAAAAATTCTTGGTATGTTTATTCAAAAATTAAAAGTTCCTTCAAATTTTTTAAATAAATATGATATGGGAAAATGGTAATTAAATAAACAAAAAGATGTAAATAAAGTTGTAATAAGAAGATGAAAATGAAAGAGCAATAGTGAATCATATCATACAATGTCAAAAGGGGGTCAAAACAACAATTTCAGTCAAGGAATCTAAGATATGGATATCGATCGGTTTAGATCCGAACGAACATCTTTGAGAAAAAGGAGAGAAAAAAAGGCTGTGATAACCCTAAAGAGGATAGAAAGAAAAAAGATGAGAGATTTAGGGCTGAAGGAGAGGAGAGGAGAGATGAGATAATTCTAATTTCTAAATGTACTACCCTTAATATTAAATGATTAAACAAAGTGTATTTATTCAAATTTATATTTACAAAGCATAATTAATAAGGCTAATTTGGTAGTAAAATAAACACCTAATTAATATTTTCTTGATGGGAGTGCCAAGTCAATATGAAAAAAAAAGTATTAGGGGTTTCAATATTTATTAATTAATATTCACTAATAATTTGAGGGGCACGAGGAAAAAATGGGTGACATTGAAAAGACAGGACAAGACTACTCAATGAGATTTTTAAGTTATCCAAGAAATATTTTTTACCGCCTTTAGTAGTACTACTACTTTATCTACTCGGATAGTAGCTTTCTTTAAAATTAAAAGAAAACAAAAAGATTTTCAAACAGATATGTCATTTGTTGCAATAGATTTAGATATCTGTTTGAGAAATCCCAATAGCTCAGTCATCTGTGACAACAGATGGAAATGTCTTTTGATAACTAAATCGAAAATGTCATCTGTTACAACAGATATCAATATCTATTTGAAAATTTCCAACACCTCAGTCATCTGTCATAACAGATGCAAATATTTGTTTGATAATTAAATGATAAATGTCATTCGTTGCAACAGATATTGTTATCTGTTTAAAATTCTCCAATAGCTCAGTTATTTGTTGCAACGGATTTTATTGTAATTGATTTAGGATGAACTAGGGATGAAAGAATGAGCTCCTCATTGACTTAATGTTAAGATTAAAAATAGTACCTACATCGATCTAGGTGGAACGAGGGATGAATGAATGAACTCACAGGGTCAATTACAAATCCAATTGAGTCGTTGCATTTGCATGGTGTTAGTATTGCGTTCATCCTGACCCGAGTAATCGATCGGTCACTCTGAGTTGAAATGTGTTCTCATTAACTTAATGTTAAGATTAATAATAGTACCTACATTGATCTAGGTGGAACTAGGTATGGATGAATGAGCACAAAGGGTCAACTACAACTTCAATTAAGTTTTTTGGCAATTGCATAATGAGATGGTGCTGCATTCCTCCCGACAAGAGTCATCGATCGATCACTCTGAGATAAACCAATTCTTACTAACTTGTATGTTCAACTAATACCTTAATTGAATAATCTGGGACTAGGGGTGAGTTCTCATAGGGTCAACTACAATTTTAATTGAGTTTTTTATCAAATGCATGATGAGACGGGACTGGATTTCTCATAAAAGAGTCATCGATAGATCACTCTGAGCTGAACCGATTCTTACTACCTCATATGTCCAACTAATACCTTAATTGATTAATCTAGGACTAGGGGTGAGTTCTCATAATGTCAACTACAATAGATGACATCACCTATTTGATAATTTAGAACAGATGGGTAATCTATTGCAACTTATAACTCAATCCATTTGATAATTTACAATAGATGGGTAATCTGTTGCAACAGATGACTTAATCTATTTGATAGTTTACAACAGATGTGTAATATGTTACAACAGTTTACATAATCTATTTGATTTGATCCAACAGAAAAGACATCTGTTGCAACTAGTTGAACATTTGGTTATATATAATTCAATTGAGTTCATATGTTAGACTAATACCTTAATTGAATGTGAGTTCTCATAGGCTCAACTACAACTTCAATTAAGTCTTTTATTAATTGCATGATGAAATAGTACTACGTTCCTCCCGACCAGAGTCGGCGATGGATCACTCTGAGCCAAACCAATTCTTACTACCTCATATGTTAGACTAATACATTAATTGATTAATCTAGGACTAGGGTACTAATACCTTGATTGAATAATCTAGGACTAGGGGTAAGTTCTCATAGGATAAACTATCGATTAATCTAGGACTAGGGGTGAGTTCTCATAGGGTCAGCCACAACAGATAGCATCGCCTATTTGATAATTTACGACATATGGGTAATCTGTTGCGACATATGATAATCCATTTGATAATTTACAATAGATGGGTAATCTGTCGCAACAGATGACTTAATCTATTTGATAATTTATACCAGATTCATAATCTGTTGTTACCTAATCTGATTGATAATTTACAACAGATGAGAAATCTGACGCAATATGTTGAACATTTATTTTTTATAATTTCAATCGAGTTCATATGTTAGACCGTAAATTGATTACTACAACTTCAATTATTTTTATATGATTTTAAAAATTACACATATATTTATGATTTTAAAAATAATTAAGATCATTTCGGACCATATTAACATTTTCAAAACTACTTGTCATTCTTTTCCAAAATACAAATCAACCCATACAAAATGTTTCATCATTTCAAATCTCGAGGTTTGGCTCTTTCTCTCTCATTCTCACTCAACAATATAGTACAGACAATAACTACTCAATAAATTTGCTCAACCCTCCACAACAGATCTCTTTTCTTCTTATTTCTGACCATATAGGTGTTATTTTTGACATCATTCTTGCTTGTATCAGTTGTTTTCTTTATCTTCATTGGCAACAAAGTTCGAGAAGAGCTGTATATTTGTTTTTTTCTCTAAAAACTAAGGGCTTTTAAGTTAATGATGAAAAATAAAACTTTTAGTTGTATTGTCTTTAAGAATGGGTTTACAATTTTGAGTTTTAATGGTAAAATCATAGGAAGAACTCGAGAAATCCCTAGTTTCCATCGTAATGATATGTTGACTATCGTGGTATAATTGGATGGTGTTGTTGTTGGTGGTGGTGGTGGTGTTTGTGGTCATCGTGGTGGCACCGGTGGTGGCATTGGTTGGTGGTGTTTGTGGTGGTGTCAGTATTCATGGTGTTTGTTTGTTTGTTGGCATTGGTTGGTGGTATTTATGGTGGTGGCTGTTGGTGTGTCGGTATTTGTGGTGTTTGTAATATATTTTTTTAAATCTATGAATACATCAACTGTAATGTAATTTTTGTTTTTCTTTGTTTGTAGATAAAAATGTCTCTCAAAAGAAAAGAAAGTGAAAGTGGATCAACGTCTGACCACTCAAAAAAAAGGCTACAGTACAGAGGGATTCGGAGGAGCTTCCTGAACAATCTTAGTTAGGGAAAAGGAAAGCTGAGAAGAGATATGAAAACAATATTGAGGGAGATGGACAAGGGTCCATAGATGGTGATGAAGAAAATGAAAGTGAGAAAGAGAAGGAATTGGAGAGTCAGAAAGAGAAAGAGGATGATCATCAACATGATGATAATGGATCACCGATGGGGCGTGAGTTAATATCGACATCCCAGCATGATCCTGTCAAAACTTTTAGTATTGACAGGTTTGAAGTTACGATGCCGATAAATGAACCAGAAGAAAAATAGCTAACTGGTCAAATTGTACTTAAATGTTAGATGGGGAAAATTTTTAAACATTTTATGAAAATTATGAAGAACGAAAACATAGGCGGACTTTTTAAGAAGAGCTTCTTTGGACGCTTTGTTGAACTGCCTAAGGACCCCTCTTCCCGTATCTGTTTCCCTATGACAATGGTATATGGTCTTCTCAAGCGCAGGATCAAGTACACAGAGGATGGTAAAGATTCGTAGGAGGGGGAAAAAAGAAGATGGATGAAATCTGGATCAACTACTGTGGCATGCCTATTTGTTTTGGCTTGTAAGAGTATGCCATAGTGACGGGCTTGAGATGCCATCGTCCAAAAGGACCACTACCTCGTAAAAGATCCAAGCCAAGAAAATACAAGGAAAAAATAGATGGGTTATTTGACATTGCTCGATGTGGCTACAAACCATCAGATTTGTTGATAGATCTCAAGGATAAAACCATACCCAAACCAGTACAGGGAGAAATTGTGCTTAGTTTGGTTTTCCCATTCGGTTATATTGGCAAGAGAGTTAACAAGGTCATAGAAGATGATTTTGTTGGCGCGTGCTGAGGATTTTGATAAATTCAACAATTATCCCTGGGGATATGATAACTTCTACTTGACTATCCAATATTTATTGACAAAGTTATCCTCAGGAACGACCATATTATACGGCTTTCCTTGGTCTTTTATGGTAAAATTAATCACTAATTTTACTCATCCATTAATTTATATTGAATATAGTTATTATGATTTTTTTTGCTTGCTTCCTGTTTACACTTTTTAGGTTTGGGCATTTAAAGCCATTCCTCCCCTCCGAAAGCAGTTAATGGATTACCCAGATTAGGTTTCTCATCCAAGGATGTTTAGGTGGTTGGCTGCATAGAGCAACACTAATATTAATGAGACTGATCTCTTTAACCCTCCGGATGATGCAGTACTTCTTCTTCAAGTAAAATAATTCTACTCAAAGATAAGAAAGATATTGAACATATGTTATATCTGGTGCATGAGATGTTATATCTGATGCACCAGATGGGATATCTGTTGCGATGGGGTATATCTTGCATCAGATTACCTATCTGTGGCTTTGGTTCTTCGAACCCGACTCCTAAAAGATTAATCATCTACTGCAAATTATGCAATAGATGTTTAATCTGATAACATATCGTTCATATGTTGTGATGTACAGATCATCTGTTGCATAACAGATTACCCATCTTGTGCAGCTATTACAACAGATGATTGATATTTTGCATCAAATTATCCATGTGTTATTTTGTTTCTCTGAACCAGACTCAAACGGATTTTAACCATATACTGCAAACTATGCAACAGATGGATCTTTTTTTTAAATGTAGCCCAACTGTGAAAATTATTATATTAGATGATTTAAATGCATTTATCTTTTTTTTCTTTTTTATAGGTTTTGCATCCATGGATCGTGCCAACTGAGGAGAAGTCGGTGATGACTTTTTATATTACTCTAGGTTATGTTGATACTATTGCAGACCTAATGGTGGAGTTAATAAAGAAGGAATTGGCTGGAGCAACAGCCATAAGAAGAGCAGTTAGGCAAGGTCACCCTAATGTTGAGGCTCTTTATGGCCAGCCTTTTACTAAGGCAGATCCGGGTGCTTCTTCTGGTGGAGTTATTGGTGTTGGTGGTAGGCATGCTGATGCTGCTACCACTCATGATGATGATTATGTTGATGCTCAAGAAAGAATAAATATGTTTGAAAACACCCCTTTTCACCCTTACACAGGTCCCTCTCACCTCTCTCCACCCTTGTGTTCTCATTGCGAATGTGATGAGTGTAAGGACAGATGGGATAAACTCTTTGAAAAAGTAGAGGCTATCTCTAAAGCTATCGAGGAATTTGAATCCAAGAGGTGTGTTATACCATCCAAAAAGGTGAGGGAGCCACACACTCCTATAATATTGGTTAGGAGAAAGAAAAGAGCAATTAGAGATGTACCCTCCGCTCAAAAATCAAAAGAAATTGTAATTCCTCCCTCTCCCAAAGCTATTGAAGTTTCAGGGCTAGTCAACAAGGTGGACATATACACAGAACTTGGCACCGAAGAGAAGAGGGATCTGCAACAGGCCAAGAATGCCAAGCTAAGTGCACCAGATTACCCCAGGCCTCCCTTTCCCCCCAAGACTTCCAGACTATGACTGATATGCGTATACCATACGAGAACAAGGCAAGTTTACTTTTCCTAACCTAGCCCTTCTAATCTACCCCATGAAGAAGAAGCTACGCAACCGATTTCACATCTGTTGCAACAGCTGGGTATACTGGTGCAACTGGTTGTGGTTCTGTTGCAACTTATTATCCATCTATTACATAAGTTGCATTGGATTATTGATTCAGAGAGCCCTATGCAACAGACGGACAATCCATTGCATCTTTACAATTATTAACCTATTTAAAAATTGACTTCTTATCTCACAGCATGTTGATGTAATTCTCTGCCTCATAAGAAAAAGGCAATTAATGTACTGGAAAGCTTATGACGCTGCTGATAAGATAATGGACCTCGACTTCTGCAAGAAGCTCAAGGATAGGTACAATCAACTCAATAGAGAGGCGTCAACCCTTGGTGTGGGACTTGACTTCCTAGTTCCTACGTTGGTCTTGGATGAAGAAAAAATGTTAAGATATGTTAGAGGGGACAGGCCAAATCCACAAGGCAAGAGCTAGACCGAGGCAAAAAGGATTCTTGCAGTCATTAGCGTGAACGACATGCATTATTGGGCTATTGAGATACTACTCGAGGAGGAAAAGATCAATGTTTATGACTCCAATGTACCTCTCATCAACGATTTCAATCTTTTTATTCTCGTGAAGCCACTGATGGTGCTTTTGCCCATCTTGTTGAGGGAGAATAAACTGATGAATCATTTTTCAAAGAAAGTGTTGATGAAGAAATCATGGGATTTTGAAGGTCGAAATAGGGGAATAATTCTTTCAAAAGATGATACCGCTAAAGCAAGCAGCTCACACGCTCTTGCACACATCGAATATTTGCTGACCGACACAGAAATAACCGAGCCAACAATTTTATATGCGACAGCACTATGGCAAACCTGCAAGAGGTCTGGGCTTATGGGGTACTAACTGGACGCTTGAAGCCTGTGTATATAGAAGAGCCTGTGAAATAGAAATTTTTAATTTCAAGTCACCCTTCACTTTATTACATGTATATGTAGTGGCAATAATTTTTTTTTGATGAAAGTTGAGTTTTTTATAATGCAATAGATTAGATTGTCAATCTATTGTAAAATATCTTTAATCCATTCTGGCAGATAGTTTATCTGTTGCAATAGGTTGGTCATCTGATGCATTACGCCGATGTTATTTCTATGAATAATCTAATAATATCTAAGTCTAATCTGTTGCAACAGTGGGAAGACCTGTTTGATAATTTCCACAGATGACCTAAATTTTACAACATATGCTTAAATGTTTTTGATATTTTCTAATAGTTACGCTTGAATATCCAGGTGCTCGTCGACAACAAACCAGTAGAAAATACATACACCACCATAAAAATTTCAGCAATTAGGATTCAATATCCATGTGTCCAACACCACCAAACCATTAGCAATAACGATAACAATGTAGTATCTTCTTGCTTGATTTTGTTTCTCTTCATAAGCCTTGACTTTGTTCAACAAATCCCAGATTACACGATTTGCTTGTGAAGGGTGTCGTTCTTCATACCAATCAAAGTAATCGCATTCACCCAATTTCTATAAAAAAAAGAGAACACAATTACAAAATAATTACAAGTCAATAATTAATCAATTAATTAAATAAAAAAATATTACCTTTGAAATCTTACAAGTAAAAAACCTACGACCCAGATTTTGTTGAGTCCAAGAAGTCTTTAACAGAGCTTCATGACCGCACTTACAATATCGAAAATCTTTATCACCAAAAATAGTGGAAGATGCGCTCGACATTGTTAAGGTCGGTTGGAAAAATTGACAGTAATAATTTGAAGAATTTGGATAGATAAAAGAAGATGACGATGAAGAAGAAGATTTGGAAATTTAGGGTTAAATTTTAGGAGAAAGATGAATATATAAGACAATAGGGGGAAAAAAATAACCGTTGGGGGCCAAGTGACGACAAGTCACCGAAATGTGCTAGGACTGACACTAACACATTTGATGCCTATTTTATTTTATGTGTTTAAAATAAACATGTCTACTTGATGCCTATTTTATTTTAGGTGTTTGAACTTAATACCGTCGATGGGTTGTGCCTTTTTTATTTCAATTTACTTTAACCTTTTTACACGTAGTGGTAATTTTTTATGTCCAACAAAAGTTGAACTTTTATAATGCAAAAGATTCTCCATCCGTTGTAATAGTTATCCTACCTGTTCTGACATATAGTTTATCTGTTGCAATAGGTTGGTTATCTGTTGCATTATCTCGATGTTTTTATCTAAAGTCCATCTGTTGCAATAGTGGGAAGACCTGTTTGATAAATTCCAACAAATAACCTACCTCTTGCAACATATGTATAAATCTGTTCGATTATTCTAATAGAGGTGTCGTCTGTTGCAACAGATAAAGTCCATCTGTTGCAACATATGTCTAAATCTGTTCTTCTTTTTTCCAATAGATGTGTCATCTATTGCATTATTTTGATGTTTTTATCTAAAGTCCATTTGTTGCAACAGTGCGAAGACCTGTTTAATAAATTCCAACAGATCATCTAACTGTTGCAACATATGTCTAAATCTGTTCAAATTTTCTAATAGATGTATCGTCTGTTGCAACAGATACATTATCTATTGCAATATTTGAATCTAGTATTCCTTTTCAATTAATAAGTTCAAATCTAAGGAATAAATAAAATTCGTGGACAATATAAAATAAATCGAAGCCTTCATAAATTAGCTGAAATAAGTCAACGAATAAATAAAATGTAAAAAAATTGTTATGGGTACAGATCTCAACAAATACATCGACAACAATTTAAGTATACTGCCAAGGATTACTTTGACAGGCTCAAGCTATAAAGATCTACTCAGTATGGACAAGTTGTTCTTTATTCAGTGCTATGGAATTCGGCTTTGCTCGTCGTGGATCTTCATTGTCACTTGCGCACTTTCTGTTCTTCGTATTTCCATAAAAAGAGTAGCATATTGTTAAATGTTGTTCAGTACTAGCTTCTTCTACATCTACCCGGATAGCTAGAATTGGTCAACGCTAATCACGGAGATACAACAAAATGGAAAAGGATAACTCATTTCTTCTAGTAAGTCAAACAGGTCTTCCTCCCATTTTAAATTATCCCAAACATATTATATTTCTGTTAAACAATGAATCAACTGTTGGGATAAATTTCTACATGAGGAAGGCCCTGTGTGATAATTTCCAATGGATGAACCATCCGTTACAATATATGAATCATCTGTTGCAGCAGATATGTTGTCTGTTGGTACAAATAAAAGTTGTACGAAGAGCTGTTTGATTTGCTAAAATAGACGAGACATATGTTGCACCAGATAAAGAATCTGATGCAATAGGTTAGTCAACTGTTGCAACAGATGTATATATCTATTTGATAATTTTCAGTAGATGATTATCTATTGAAACAGATATATGTCTGTTTGTTTTGTCAGTTGGAAGACCTATAATATATTCACCTTCTTCAACTTATGCTGCTCTCCTTTGGACATTGTACGTTGCTCAATGCAACACACAGACAGAGGAGTTGCAATTTTGTTTTTTTGGATGCCTGATAATGCCCTGGAAATCACTCTCCTTCTCCTCTTAGCCCTAATCTCTAATGGAGCAGATGGAAATAAAATACTCTTTGATGGAATGAGACCCTTCTTAGATGTCAATTCTTTTACAGAAGTAGTTAATGCATTAATAGCATTAATCACTACATAATGTTTTGCCCTGCAGTCTTGACATTTGCATGCAGAACATTTGCTGGGAGAGGCAAAATCTGTAAAACTAGTATGATCATACTCATAATGGTTTGCTTTAAATACTGTAAGAGGAGCATCATTAGCACCAACAGCAGCACCACTACCACCACCAATAGCTCCATCAACAACAACAAACTCACCCTCCAAAATTGTTTCCATCAACAACAACAAACTCACCCTCCAAAATTGTTTTTCTTGTAATGGCTATTGCTCCAAATAATTCTATTTTTATTCTATCGATGACCTTAGGGTCCGATAAAGTTTTCATAGACCGTAAAGTAAGAAAAAATGACATCTTCAACTCTCGATTGGTCATAACTAGCGACGGATGCACATTCTAACATAAATCATATTACATATATTAGAATGATGATTAGATCATTTAAAACAAATATTAATTAAAAGAAAAAATTAATTATAATTATACTTACTGCATCCTTCAGGGGGTTGAAGAGATCAAGAAATTTTGCATTTTTATCAGTTTTGGCCGACAACCATCTCAAGATTCTTGGACAGGAAACTCCTTCCTGGTAGTTCACTTGTTGTCTCAAATAAGGAATGGCTTCAAACGCCCAAGCCTATAAAATAACGCCAATAAATCAAAACCATTATTGAGCGAAAAAATTAATGATATCATAATAGAAGAAAGAAATATTTATCATGAAAGCCCATGGAAAGCCATATAAGTTGACTGTCTTTGGCGCTAACGGAGTCAAAAAATATTTGATAGTCATTTTGAAGCTTTCATACCTGCATGGATAGCTGTTAAACGTCTCAAGATCCTCGAAGAACTTTATTAAACCGAGGCTTATGTTGTTGTTAACGTCTCTCGCCCAAAGAATATTATGTACAGACTAAACCAAACACAATGACTGTTTGTGCTTCTTTGAAAGTCCTTTACCTTTCAACGCATCTATCAAATTTTTATTTTTGAAGCTTGGACCAACAATAGACACCAGGTCATTACGATCACACGACTTACTTTTGCTTTTTTTGGGTGTGCGGGGTGTTTTTTTGGGGTTAGAATAGGTATAACTTTAGAAGAAGGATAATATTTTAGTCCAGTAACTATGGCAAACTCCTTTCAACCAAAACAAAATGGCATGCCACATTAATTTATCCATACCTCATCGATCTTATCTTTGTTTTCATACATAAACCTCACTTGAGAAGTTCATATACCATTTTCATTTAGAAACAAGCAGTGTTGTTCTCCGACAAATCAAGATATTTCCCAAAGCAGCTATCCCAGAAATAAGCATCCAATTTTTATTCTCGAAGTATTTTTCTGAAGGCGTTGGAAGATTTTTTCATGGCTGACTTAACCACGAAATCACCTATTAAATTTGCGGCACCATCGCACTGCATTCTCACAGGATAACGATCAATGCTGAAGGCATTGACCAGCTCTTCGGTGGAAGGGCTATTAGCATCTGCATCATCTCTTTTGAAATATTTCTCCTCCCCTTGTTCATCATATTCTGCTCCCAATTGAGATAACGCTTGTAAAGCAAGCTCATAGAGTGGTGGATGTAGCCTAGCTGCTTCACTTATTCCTTTACTTGGACTTGATTCGGTTTCTATTCTTTTGGGAACCATATTATCTAAAATTAACAGAAACATAAAAATAATATATTATTATTGATTAATGCATCATTAAAAAAGGATAACAGTAAATCAAACAAACAACACAGTAAAATAACAGTTGCAATAAATCATCGATCTATTGCACCAGGTAGTATATCTGTTGCAGCATATAACCAAACTGTTGCAGCGGATGAGTAATCTGTTGCAATAATACAAAATATACCACTCATCTTTTAAGACAGATGAATGGTCTGTTCAATAGATCACACAACTGTTGTGACATCATCTGTTGCAACATATGAGTGATCTGTTGGAACAGTTAAATAATCTGTAGCAACGACTGAGTAATCTGTTGCGATAATATAAAACATATCACTCATCTGTTGAGAAAGATGAATGGTCTATGCAATAGGTCACACATTTGTTGCAACACATGAGTGATCTGTTGGAATAATTATCAACAGTCAATATTGTTCAGATTTCTTCCAACATAGGGTTATCTATCGGGGCAGATGAATGATCAGTTGGAAAAATCAAGTCTTGGACTTTTCCTGTAGGAAGAGTGGGTAGGATTTTACCCAACAGAAGGTTCATCTATTGCATCGGATCATTAATTTGATGGTTCTTTCATTGCACCAGATGGTTAATTAGTTGCATCATATTTTTTATACGAAGCTTAATCTGTTGCAACATATGGTAAAGCTGTTGCATCAAAATTATAATCTGATGGTTCCTTTGGTGCATCAGATGGTTGATCTGTTGCATCATATGATGAATTTATTTTATTAGATGGTTAATATATTGCACCAGATGGGTAATCTATCAGAAGAAACAGTAGCACAATTTTGTTAAATAAAAAACAGCAATTTCACCATTTTTACCAAGAACAAGAACAGAACAAATCAAACGAAATTGTCTTTTTGTTTTTATAAACACAAACAAGAAAAATCAAACTTCAAAAAAATGCAAAAAACAACAAAATATCATAATTTACTTCGAAAAGAGAAGAGAAGAGAAGAAATACTAGAAATTAGGATTTTATTCAGACCGCATTTTGAGTTAGTGCAACAAATATTGAAATTGTTAACCAATACCATAAGATAAGTTGGCTCAAGTTCCTCATTTTCTTCAAAACTAAAAAGGCCATAAATTTTTACCAGTGAATGAAGAAAAGGACCGCTGAAGAATTCGAAGCTGTTGATGCCGGAGAGCAAGACCGTCACGTTGATTGAAGTTGAAAAGGAATTGGAATCCTAACTATTTGTAGTCGGATGTTGAAGTCGCCGAGGATTGAAATGAGAAATTATAATAATAATAATAATAATAATAATAATAATAATAATAATAATAATCTATATATATAAAAGAAAAACAAAATGAAGACAACATGCCACGTGTCAAGCTATTAAAATAGCCACGTGGCAATTTTCAAGACAAAATTTTAAAATATTGTAATAAATATTTTGAATTGAAATATTAAGTATTTGAATTTTAAATACATTATCTTTTTCTTTTTAAATAAATCATTATCTTAAAATAGAAATCCTAATTGAGGAGTTCCGATCGAATTTTACTATTTGAAATTTATCTCTTCTAAAATCTAAATACTATAAAATATATTTAAATATAATTTATTTATATATTAATTAAATATAAAAGTTTTATTAAAATAATAATAACGGTTAGTAATAGTAGTACTATGTAGGATATGCAATAGAAGTAATAATATAGTTAGTATATGAAGTAGCCCTAAGTAGGATATAATAATAATAATAATAATAATAATAATAATAATAATAATAATAATAATAATAATAATAATAATAATAATAATAATAATAATAATAATAATCTATATATATAAAAGAAAAACAAAATGAAGACAACATGCCACGTGTCAAGCTATTAAAATAGCCACGTGGCAATTTTTAAGACAATTTTTTAAAATATTGTAATAAAAAATTTGAATTGAAATATTAAGTATTTGAATTTTAATTATATTATCCTTTTCTTTTTAAATATATTATTTTTTTAAAATAAAAATCCTAATTTAAGAGTTCCATTAGACTTTTACTATTTGAAACTTATCTCTTCTAAAATATAAATACTACTCCCTCCGTTCCATTTTATGTGTCATCATTTCCTCTTTTGTCCGTACAAAAAAGAATGTCATCTTTCCTTATTTGGTACTATTTAAAGATATAATTACACTTTTACCCTTATTGGTCTCACTTAATTAAAAAAAAAAATAATAACACATTTTTTAATAAAGGACAATTTGGTAAATATTACCAAGTCTTTCCTTATTTCTTAAACTCCGTGTCCGGTCAAATGGCGACACATAAAATAGGATGAACGTAGTATAAAATGTATTTAAATCTAATTTATTTACATATTAATAAAAGATAAAAGCTTTATTTAAATTATAATAATAATAATAATAATAATAGTTAGTAATAGTAGTATTACGTAGGATATGCAATAGAAGTAATAATATAGTTAGTATATGAAGTAGCACTAAGTAGGATATAATAATAATAATAATAATAATCTATATATATATATATATATATATATATATATATATATAAGTAAAACAAAATCAAGACAACATGGCACATTTCAAGCTACTAAAATAGCCACGCGGCAATTTTTAAGACAAAGTTTTAAAACATTATAACAAAAATTTTGAACTGAAATATTAAGTATTTGAATTTTAAATACATTATCCTTTTCTTTTTAAATAAATCGTTATCTTAAAATAAACATCCTAATTGAAGAGTTCAATTAGACTTTTACTATTTGAAACTTATCTCTTCTAAAATATAAATACTTTAAAATATATTTAAATATAATTTATTTACATATTAATAAAAGATACAAGTTTTATTAAAATAATAATAATAATAGTTAGTAATAGTAGTACTACGTAGGATATGCAATAGAAGTAACAATGTAGTTAGTATATGAAGTAGCACTAAGTAGAATATAATAATAATAATAATAATAATAATAATAATAATATAATAATAATAATAATAATAATAATAATAATAATCTATATATATATAAAAGGAAAACAAAATCAAGACAACATGCCACGTGTCAAGTTATTAAAATAGCCACGTGGCAATTTTTAAGACAAAGTTTTAAAATATTGTAATAAAAATTTTGAATTGAAATATTATGTATTTGAATTTTTAATACATTATCCTTTTCTTTTTAAATAAATCATTATCTTAAAATAGAAATCCTAATTGAAGAGTTCCATTAGACTTTTATTATTTGAAACTTATCTCTTCTAAAATATAAATACTATAAAATTTATTTAAATATAATTAACTTACATATTAATAAAAGATAAAATTTTTATTAAAATAATAATAATAATAGTTAGTAATAGTAGTACTACGTAGGATATGCAATAGAAGTAATAATATAGTTAGTATATGAAGTAGCACTAAGTAGGATGATATAATAATAATAATAAAAAAAAAGAAGAATTATCTAAAACCCCGAAACAAATTAATTTAATTTTTAAAATGAAAAACGGTAAAAGAGAAAAAAAGGGTAAAACATATGGAAAGATTAAAATAAGTTGACACTAATATTTAGAAACAATATCATTAATTTAATGAGACCTAGAGAGTGGAAAATTAGAAAAACACTTATTACGAGTTTTTTCGGGTGTGTGTTAACTCAGATTTCTCATTTCTTCCTCAAATTCTTGGTAAGCTTCTGTGAATTTCATGGTTAATTTTTCAATTTATTCTCAAATTTCTAAATTCTTGTTGAGTAGATTGTGGCATCAGTTAGCTTAGAATCTACCCATTCTTGATGATAAATGTTTCTTGAGCATAGGGGGACGTGCTGATGATTTCGAAAGTGATAAGGAAACAAACTACTAAAATCAAAATTAAGACTAAGAACCTAAAAATCAGGAACTAGAAGAAAGGGAGATGAAGTAGAACACATAAGCATAATCGGATTTAACACTAAAAGATGAAGAAAATGCATTAAAGTAAATGGATAGTAGTGAGACATACACTCACACTGATGAATAACACCAAGGTGTGTATCAAACACCAAGACATACAACACTAATGATAGATAACACCACACTCTTTGTTGGACACAAAGGGATTCAATATCCTCAAGAACCCAACCTTTCTTTGCCAAAATGTCAATACAAGGTTAACCCTAGTTTCAATGTCTTTTCCAAGACCTACACTAAGATAGCTTTTCCAAGCCCTACACTAAGAAAGAAAATACAATTTGAGTTTCACTTAACAATTCTTCCAAGCTAATGAAAAATAGAAGCTAAAAGGTCTATTTATACTATTACATAACAATGACTAAAATGCCCTTAATGAAGTGTGCTCCTTTGGAGTGTAAAAGAGAGGTTTGAAAAGACCACAAAATCCTTAGTTGAGTCACCTATGTGATGTAGAAATCCCTCCTTCTCTCTTCAATTTGGACAAGGCTTTGTAATTGTTCCAAAAGGTCTTCAATCACTTGCAAATTCGAGGTTTGATCCTTTGACAATTCGAAGCTTGAACCTTTTACAAGACCCTGCAATCCTTGTACATTTTATGCTTGTATCATCCTTTTCATCTTGAAAGGAATTTTTCCTCAAATTCAAACCTTGCAAAACCAAAGAGAAAGGAGGACAATCACACACTCCTCATGATATGAGGGTTAGGATTAGTGTATCAATTGATATAAGCACGTCAATGGGGTGCACTTTTGATATACAACTAGCGATCCTTTATTCTAACAATGAAATATTTAGTATGAGAATCACAAAGGATAGTGATAAGAAAAACATCAAAGAGGAATGAGCACAAACCAAAACAAATCCTTTCCCACCCCACTAGTGCACTGAGATCAAATGGATGAAGAAGCCAAGGGCATAAGCCGAGACTAATCATCCCTTTTACTAAAGGATCCAACTCACAATCATTCAAGACATTACACCCAAATATGCCATGCAAAAGGTCACTATGAACAAGGCTAATATCATGGTTTTCAACACACAAGTTCAAAGAAACTCTCCAATGGGGTACACATTTGTAATACAACCAATAATCCATTATTATTTTCATGAAATACTAACTACAAGCATCATAAAGGACATGGTTAAGAGAGACATAGAGGAAAAACAAATGCAATCCGAAACACAACCTTCCTCACCCCAATAGTATACCGGAATCAAATAGAAGAAATTGACAAGGATCTAACCAGAGGTTAGCCATTCCTTTTACTAGAGAATCAAACCCAAAATCACCCAAGGCATTTCTCACAACTTTGACATACATATGGTCACTATTAACAAGACTAATATCATAGCTTTCATCACACAAGTTCAAAGGACCATATCTAATATTATGATCAACTTTATAAGCATCAACACTAACTTGAGGGATTTCAATCATACCATTCACTTGTTCAAATAGTTAGACATTCTTAGGAGCACATTGATAATTGTACCTACCTAAAGTATTATTAAAGAAGAAAGCATATACTTCTACACTTGATGTACTCAAAATCACATCACAATATTTTAAACTCAAGGGAGTGTAGAATGTAACCAAGTTACCACAGTTTGCACTAGGGCAACCCGCTTGCTTTGAATTTTCGGTTAAGAATGCAATTGGAACACCAACAAGTTTGGGTGGGATTTCTTTTAGATTCTCCTTTGGGAATATATCATCTTGTACCTGCATATAAGAAAAACCAATGCTATGCAAAATACTAGCACTTGGTTTAGTGAGTAACAAGGGTTCTTTGTGGATAAGATCCACAATCAAGAATTTCTTTCTCCTTCCAACTTCACTACCCACGGATTCACTTTTCCTTTCCCTCTTTTTTTATATTCTTTTTGTACCTCACCATCAAAGTTATCTCCACCTTGAGAACCAACCTTATCACCCTCGAATTCTATCACCATCTATTCTCTTAGTTAGATGAGGTGATTTTGATTTAATAGATATTTGGGAGGAGGCATTGGATTTGGTTGGTGATGGATTTGGATTTATGATATGGGATTTTGTGGAGTGTGAGGTCTTTGGTCAAATTGATTTGGGACTTGGTGTTTTGAATTTGGTGGAGGCTTTAGTGGAAATAATCTATCAACACCCGCTTTCATTCTAATCATGTCACCCTTTATTGATCCGAAATCACCTTTCATTAAAGTCATTTCGGTTTGCACTTTGTCCAACTTTTGGCCAAGAGCCTCAAATCTGGCCATGATTGTTCCAAGAATGTTGTTATCCAAGGTTGGGAGTGTGAACCTTCGGGTTCCATGGTCAAGTGTACCTAAAGAAACAAATAAAACCTACAAAACTAACAAACACGTTAGTTCAAAAAGCCTCACGACTCTCACTCTTGATTCTTACCTCACACTTGGTCTTACAAATGTTGATACTTTGGCATGTACTTGGTAAGTGAGTGAGGAATAATTCTACTTTGGCCTGGAATAGATTTTTGTTTGATATGACTCAAAGAAAATTTGCTTACAGACTTTAACCAACAAGTTACAGTGAATTACAAACGAGAAAAACACACAAACAATGATGACACAAAATAAAAGGACTCTAAATTAATTATCAACCTGGTAGGTAGTTACTAGTTTTCTAATTAGTGATAGAATCAACACAAAAGAAACTAGAAACAATAAATTGAAACTTAGAAATCTAATATAGAACTTAATTTGGTTGTTCATAATAGTAATGACATGGTAGTTCTTGGTTGGACGTCACTTTTAAAAAATTTCAATTCCCAAATTGTTGTATCGACCAAACAACACTTAAGGAGAAGAAGAAATTCGGTTTTGAGGGGGAAATATGCAAGTTATAAGCCTTTTTGTGCTTCAAATTAAATTTGGGGTACTTTCAATTGTACTTGCTTGTCCCCTCTTTCTTTTTGTAAGACTTAGAATATGCTAGGGAATATTCATGTACAAATAATTAGTACACTCTCTTTCTTCCACCTTTTTGGATCAAACAAGCTACTTGAATATTCTTCTTCAATAAGATTTGAAGATGATGGATGAACAAGATGAATATTCAAGAGTTGACCAAGGTTTGACCACTAGGCAAATGAATCCTAAATTCAATTATTCTTTTAGATTTAGGTTCCTTTGCCAAGGAAAGCTCAACCAACAACAAATCAACGATAAATCGCTACAAAAAAGATGATAAAAAATGACATCCCACCTCAAAAGCTTCAAACTCGCCTCAACAATGGTATATCTAGCTAAAAAACAACCAAATCTTGTTCTAAAGTTAGATCTAGACTCTTTAAGTGCTAGAGAACAGGAATCTAACACTAGAAACTATCAAAATAATCTAAAAATTAGTAGATCTAAGTTATGAAATTCGGATCTACTATCAAACACACAAGACTCAACACTTTTTTTTTTGTATTTTTGGACTTTAGACTCTTTTTTTGTGGAGATTTTCTTAGATCCAAGACTTAGAGTTGTGGGAACAACTCTAATACATGGCTCTCTAATACTAAATGATAAGGAAACAAACTACTAAAACCAAAATTAAGATTAAGATCCTAAAAATCAGCAACTAGAAGAAAGGGAGATGAAGTAGAACACACAAGCACAATTGGATTTAACATTAAAAGAAGAAGAAACTGCATTAAAGTAAATGGATAGTAGTTAGACTTACACTCACACTAATGAATAGAACCAAGGTGTGTATCAAACACCAAGACACAGAACACTAATGAGAGATAATACCACACTATAAGGTGGACACAAAGGGATTCAATATCCTAAAGCACCTAATCTTTCTTTGCTAAGATGTCAACACAAAGTTAACCCTAGTTTCAATGTCTTTTCCAAGACCTACACTAAGATAGATTTTCCAAGCCCTACACTAAGAAAGAAAATACAATTTGACTTTCACTCAATAATTCTTCAAAGCTAATGAGAAATAGAAGCTAAAAGGTCTATTTATACTATTACATAATAATAACTAAAATGCCCTTAATGAATTGTGATCCTTTGGATTGTAAAATAGAGGTCTGAAAATACCACAATGCCCTTAGTTAAGGTGCCTATGTGATATAGAAATCCCTCCTTCTCTCTTCAATTTGGACAAGGCTTTGTAATGGTTCTAAAAGGTCTTAAAGCACTTGCAAATTGGAGGTTCGATCCTTTGACAATTTGAAGCCTGATCCTTTGACAAGACCTTAAAATCCTTGTAAATTTTATTCTTGTATCATCCTCTCCATCTTGAAAGAAATTTTTTCTTAATTTTAAAATTTGCAAAACCAAAGAGAAAGAAAAATAATCACACAATCCTCATGATAGGAGGGTTAGTATTAGTGTATCAATTGATATAAGTAAGCCAAGGGGTTGCACTTTTGATATACAAACAACAATCATTTGTTTTGACAATGAAATATTTAGAATGAGAATCACAAAGGATAGTGATAAGACAAACATCAAGGGGAAATAAGCACAAACCAAGACAATTCCTTTCCCACCCCACTAATGCACCGGGATCAAATGGATGAAGAAGCCAAGGGCATAAGCCGAGACTAATAATCCGTAATACCCCATAAAATTTTTCAAATTCAAAATCTATCCGTGGCACATTTAAGAATTTCTTATAAGATGAATACTTTCATTTTACATGAAGTATTTTTAAGATTTTGACTTTTACTCACGTGGGAAATTGAATTACCTTTCCAATGATATAAGATTCGTCCAAAACAGACACTCGATGAAGAAATTAGAGCCATTTTCGTGCCCAATTCTCCCAATGGACAGGCAACCACATCGCGGTGAGGCCTAAATTTGTATTTCTGAATTTCCAGGGATTCAAAGTGATTAGAGCGTGTCGCGGTATAAATAGAGATAGAGAAGACACCGCATCGCGATGAGAGCCAAATCCATAATTGTCCATTTCCAGTGCCCCATCATGATTAGCCTGCATCGTGATGGTAACCTCATCATGTCGCGATGAAGGCTAAATCACCATTCTTCAATTATCAGTGGATCATCGCGATTACCCCGCATCGCAATGAACCTATGAGTGGCAATTGTCCAAACATGTGGCTCACTGCGATTGCATCGCGTCGCAGTGAGTATAATGATGGTCCTATCACCGCGTCATGGTAAAGCCTTATTCAGCGCTCCAGTTCTAAATTTTAAATGGTATTTTGATCATTTCTCACTTCCTTTCCCTTCTATATATATACCCAAGAAAGGCTAAAGGCCTCATTTCTCTAAAAAATATCAAGAGAAAACTTAGGGTTTTCTCCTCCCTTTCAAAATTTAATTTCTTCTTCCAAGAATTCAAGAAATCAAGAACAAGTTTAGAAATTCTCAAAGGATCTTCAAAGATCATCGTTTCAGGTATGCAAGTGTTCATCTATAGGCTCCTTCCGTCCATAGGGCCCAAGAATTTTTTTTTTAAATTTATAGTTTATATATTTTGAGATCCTCATGATGTATGGAAATGGTAAATTGATGTTCATGTTGTGGATGATTTGTTTATGCATATGTGGCTATGGAGTGGTAACTAAAAATCCTAGTAGGTGAACTTTATGTTAAAAAGTGATTTTTATTATGTTTCTCCATGTTGTGTGAATAAAGCTCGAATCTTTACACGTCGTTCATGATACTATGATATTTTATGGGTTTAATTGGTGGAATTGAGATGAATGATGGTGTAGTAGTACATGTAATTGCTCATTTGAACTATGCCCTAAATGGTGCATGCAAGGTGTTTGTTAAAATGCCTAACTAAATAAGAATTGGGCATTTGACCCATTTGTGATTTAAGTGATGATTCCATGCCATATTCAAGTGCTTAAGAAAACAAGAAACTATGCATTGTGACTCATTAAGCCCTAAAGGATAAATTCATGCTTTGTCCCTAAGGATAGTTGATTCCCTTGGAATTTTTGTATGTTTTGGGTATATGATGGAATGTCTAGCTGAAGGGCATAATGCCATGTTGATGTGCTAAGTATGAAATCCCCAATAATGTGCTAAATCATGCGTGTTAAGTTATTGTTGAAAGGCCTTAGAGAAGGAATTGTGATATAATGTGTGTTCCGCTAATCTTGTGCATTTCTATTGAACTAATGTGAAATATTAGTGTGCACTCTCCATATATTTACATGTCCGTGCTATGCAAGTGTTTGATGTAATATCGTGTTGTTGGCATTGTGAATAGAAGCCCATTGTCTTGATAATTAAGTGTGGTCCTGATTTATTTTTAAGTTATGCTATTGAGTGCTGGGGGTACATATGCCCGAAATAGTCTGCTAGTCTAGAGCTAAGTCAGTCTCGCGATAATCTAAGTCAAGCGATGGTTAGTAGACTTTCGATAGTCATGGAATTTAAGATGAATTCTGTAAAGTCTCAGCGTAACTCTATCCGATTCGGTATCATTCTAACCAAGCTTAGTATTCTTAAACGTTAATCTACTCCCTTAACGATCTTCGTAGTACTTCTGTATTCAGTCCAGATTTCAGCTCATTATGTGAAATATCTGAGTTCTGCAGTAATCAGTTAGTGAGTAGAATTTGGAAGTATTCCATCATATCATATGATCAAGTAATCTTAATCAGACTCATTCAGTTCTATGATCAGTAACAGATTCAACTTTATTGAGTACGGTCTAAGAAATCATTCCAGTATCTTTTAGTTGGGAGTTGGAATTAGCACCAAGTGAGTGAAGGGATGGATGCTTCTCCGTCAGAGAGTCAGCGTCATTAGTAGAAATCCTTGAACTCCAAAACTGTGTAGCCAGCATAGGACCAGGAGTCATCCGTCAGAGGCATGACTTCCTATTTAGGGTTACCCGTCAGAGAGGCTTGACCACAGAAGTGTATTTACCAAAAGCGCAGTATTGACACCTTTCCAGCCGGGGTTACAGGCTAGACCCCACCAGTATAGATTCGGGGTATGTTAGTTAAGTGAGAACTCCCACAGTTCTAGTGTTGTATCGAGTTAAGACAGTTACATATGATAGACCACCCGCTAGACAGGCTTGGTCTTATATGAAATTATCAATTTATGTTTCATGGACCACCCGCTATATAGGCTTGGTCCCATGTAAAGTTATCAGTATCTGAAGAAATTTAGAGATCACCCGCTAGATAGGCTTGATCTCAGATTCATTCAGTCTTTTCTACCGATATTAGAATTGAGGATCCCCCAGTAGATAGGCCTGATCCTAGTTATCGTAAGTCTGTTATCAGTGGGTTCAAAAGTCTATTCCGCTTTCTCAGATGGTCAGAATTATGGTAACGATGAATTCAGTAAGTTAGTGAGATGGCACCAAGGGCTCAGTTATCAGTGTCAGTAAATTCAGATTCTCAATAAATCAGTATTCAGGAGTCAATATTCGGAGTTTGTGATATTATGATCATGGTTCATGCATTCATACATGTATTCCTATTTAGCATCCTCATGTCAGTTATCAGTGATGTTCGTGCATACATCCCTTGCATATTAGCCTACCCTGATTGCATACTCAGTACATTTTAGTACTGACACATTTGCGCTATGGTGTTTTCCCCACCATAGGTTCAGAGGATAAAGATTCGGAGTACCTTTAGAAGGTATATTTTGTAGCAGTAGTAAATGCAGCAGTGAGTCCTAATCATCTGTGGATGTGTTTCCCCTTTTGTATTATATTGATTTCAGTTGTTTTCAGTAGACGTAGTTAGTTGGGGACATGTCCCATCAACTCTACAGTTCAGACAGTATAGAGGCTTTTCAAATAGATATATTAGTATTTAGTTTTTAGTATTGGATATTTTAGATATTTTGAACCTTATGGCAAGTTTTTGTATTTATTATCTATTTTATGATATGCTCAGGTATAGATATCAGAAGAGGGTTAGCTTGTGGTTCTTTGGGGTCATGAGCACCGTGTGGCATTCTGGTTCTCGACAATTAAGGCATTACAAACATGGTATCAGAGCCTAAGGTTCAATAGTATCCTAGGGAGTCTGAAAAGTCGCATCTAGTAGAGTCTTGTACATGGGTGTGTTGCGTGCCACATTTATGTACAGAAGGCTATAAGATGTTTTAGGAAAGGTTTCCCTTCTTCCAGTGTTCGTGTCGTGCCAGCGAGAAAAAAATCGAGTTGAAATCTCAGTCTAATTCCTATTTCTCTTCCATTTGCAGAATATTCCACCTAAGAAGAGAATAGGGAATCAGTTAGTCCCCTAGCCAGTAGATTCTATAAGTGAGAGTGTGTCACATGCGGAGTTTCGTATAGCCTTTCAGGCACTATACTAAGTGGTGACCTCTAATGTTCAGGGCCATTATTAGGCTACAGCCCTACCCCAGTGAGACGGGGATCCAGCCGTGGCCAAAGTTAGAGTCTTTATGAAAATAAACTCGCTGGAATTCTTTGGGTCGGAAGCAGGTGAGGACCTACAGTTTTATATAGAAGAGATGAAGAAGATCACCCAAATTATGTATGTGTTTGAATAGAAGAGTATACAATTAGAGTCCTATAGGTTAAAGGGTATTGTGCAGTATTGGGTAGTGATATGGAGGAAGAGTAGAGGGGAGGACACCGGTCCCATGACATGGCAAGAATTTCAAGATGCCTTGCTAGATAGGTTTTTCCTGCTACAGATGAGAGAGGCTAAGCTAGAAGAATTTATGAACCTTAGGCAAGGTTCTATGACCGTGAAAGAGTATTGTCTTAAGTTCAACCAGCTAGCCAAGTATGCACCCGACCTGATGTCTGACCCCAGAACTAGCATGAGTAAGTTTATGTTCGGTGCGTTGAGTAATGTTGTGAAGGATTATAGATCTGCTATGCTTAATCAGGCTATAGATCTTTCTAGGTTGATAATGCACGCTCAACAAATTAAGGCTGATAAATTCAGAGAGATGGAGAGTTCTAGTAAGAAGGCTAGGACAGGTAGTTCTAGCTTTTCTCAGTCTGGGTCACAAGGTGGTGACCGTTCTCAGTATAATTAGGAGTTTTCAGTTCTATCTCTATCCTCAGCTAGTGTCACGGTGCCAAGGTCTAGAACTGATAGTTATGATGGGGTGTCAGGTTTCAGAACCCAAGGTGGTGTGATGAGAGATCGTACCTATCCGCTCTTTGGAAAGTGTGGCAGGAATCATGCGGGTGTATGGAAAGCAGGTAATGATGTGTTTTTTAGATGTGGTAAGCCAGGGCACAAAATACGGGTGTGTAGAGTGATATCTCAGAGAGGTAGAGATTTGCATCAGCAGGGTACCAGTAGTGGTCAGCGTCAGAATTAACTTTATGCCCTTCAGACTCACCATGACCAGGAGTGTTTTCCTGAAGCAGATCCGGGTACGTTATGAGTCTTTCATCTTCATGATTTGCATTGTAAAAAAAATCTTGCTCTTTTAAGTTCTCAACATAAGATAGATTGCAGAGTCAGCATCCAGCCTCACAGTTAGACAACTCGAATCATATAACTTGTGCTCTCATCTTACCATCTCATCATGCTACAGAAACCTCGAACATGTAATTATTCCAAGATGAAATAACTTGGTGTTTACGAGTATAGTTTAGTTTATGCATCATGAACATGACTCACTTCGTAGGTTCCCCATGCGTCGCCTCAGTGCCTCCGTAAAGTAAGCGTTTGTAGAGGGACATAGTATCCCAAGGGGGAGATACCCCATTCAGTTGCATATTCGGATTGTATCAGTTATCATTGCATATTCAATTACACGTTCATACATCAATTTAGCTATGTACTCATGCATCAGACATGCATGCATAATATGAGACACGGGTTGTTAAGAAACCCAATTATGAGATTCAAGGGTCAGTTCAGTGAAATATCCATGCATTAGACATACATGTCCAGCGGTAGTAGAAAGAGCTCAGCTAGTCGGTGTATTTAATCGTATATCTATGAGACTAATCCCAGCCATGTATTCCATTCATCATATATGCATGTTCAGTGTAAGACTCAGTTTAGCAGTGGTTTCAGACCCATAGTCATGTTTCAGATGTTCAGTCCCTTCCTAATTAGAGTTGCATCTTTACATCCATTTTTCTTATCTGTTCTTGTATTCCCTGAATTTCTCAAGAGTATAGAATGATAACGAGTCAATTTAGCAAGTTTTTTTAGATGTGTATCCCTAGTGTTCTCTGTGTTCTTGATAAACCTCATGACATTCAAAGATGAATATTCCTAAGGAGGAGATAATGTAATCCCCAAAAAAATTTTCAAATTTAAAATCTATCCATGGCATATTTAAGGCTTGCTTCTAAGATGAATACTTTTATTTTACATGAAGTATTTTTAAGATTTTGACTTTTCCTCATGTGGGAAATTGAATTACCTTTCCAACAATATAAGATTCATCTAAAATGAACACTCGGTGAAGAAATTAGAGCCATTTTCATGACCAGTTCTCCCAATGGATAGGCCACCGCATCGCGGTGAAGCCTCAATTCATAATTCTCAATTTCTAGGGATTCAACGTAATTACGGTGCGTTGCGGTGGAAATATCCATGGAGAAGACACCGCATCGCAATGAAAGCCAAATCCACGATTGTCCATTTCCAGTGCCCCATCACGATTAGCCTGCATCGCGATGGCCATAGCGATGGTAACCTCATCGCATCATAATGAAGGCTAAATCATCATTCGTTGATTCCCGGTAGGTCATCGCGATTACCCCGCATCACGATGAACCCATGAGTGGCAATTGTCCAAACCAGTGGCTCACCGCGATTGTACCGCGTCGTGGTGAGTATAGAAATGGTCCTATCACTGCATCGTGGTGAAGCCTTATTCAGCACTCTAGTTCTAGATTTTAAAGGGCATTTTAGTCATTTATCACCTCTTTTCCCTTCTACATATATACCCAAGGAAGGATAAAGGCCTCATTTCTCTTCCTTTCTCTCCAAAATATCAAGAGAAAAATTAGGGTTTTCTCCTCCCTTTCAAAATTTAATTTCTTCTTTCAAGAATTCAAGAAATCAAGAACAAGTTTAGAAATTCTCAAAGGATCTTCGAAGATCATCGTTTCAGGTATGCAAGTGTTCATCTATAGGCTCCTTCCGTCCATAAGGCCCAAGAATCTTTTTTTTTTTTTTTAAATTTATAGTTTATATATTTCGAGATCCTCATGATGTATGGAAATGGTAAATTGATGTTCATGTTGCGGATGAGTTGTTTATGCATATGTGGCTATGGAGTGGCAACTAAAAACCCTAGTAGGTGAACTTTATGTTCAAAAGTGATTTTTATTATGTTTTTCCATGTCGTGTAAATAAAGCTCAAATCCTTATATGTCGTTTATGATACCATGATATTTTGTGTGTTTAATTAGTGGAATTGAGATGAATGATGGTGTTGTAGTACATGTAATTGCTCATTTGACCTATGCCCTAAATGGTGTATGCAAGGTGTTTGTTAAAATACCTAAGTGAATAAGAATTGGGCATTTGACCCGTTGGTGATTTAAGTGATGATTCCATGTCATATTCAAGTGCTTAAGAAAACAAGAAACTATGCATTGTGACTCATTAGGGCCTAAAGGATAAATTCATGTTTTGTCCCTAAGGATAGTTGATTCCCTTGGAATTGTTGTGTGTTGTAGGTATATGATGGAATGTCTAGATGAAGGGCGTAATCCCATGTTGACGTGCTAAGTATGAAATCCCAAATAATGTGCTAAACTATGCGTGTTAAGTGGTTGTTGAAAGGCCTTAGAGAAGGAATTGTGATATAATGTGTGTTCAACTAATATTATGCATTTCTATTGAACTAATGTGAAATATTAGTGTGCACTCCCCATATATTTACATGTCCGTGCTATGCAAGTGTTTGATGTAATACCGTGTTGTTGGTGTTGTGAATAGAAACCCGTTGTTTTGATAATTAAGTGTGGTCCTGATTTATTTATAAGTTATGCTATTGAGTGCTTGGGGTACGTTGCCTGAAATAGTCTGCTATTCTAGAGCCGAGTCAGTCTCGCGATAATCTAAGTCAAGCGATGGTCAGTATACTTCCAATAGTCGTGGAATTTAAGATAAATTCTGTAAAGTCTCATCGTAACTCTATTCGATTTGGTATCATTCTAACCAAGCTTAGTATTCTTAAATGTTAATCTACTCCCTTAACGATCTTCGTGGTACTTCTGTATTCAGTCCAGATTTCAGCGCATTATGTGAAATATCTAAGTTCTGTAGTAATCAGTTAGTGAGTAGAATTTGGAAGTATTCCATCATATTATGTGATCAAGTAATCTTAATTGGACTTATTTAGTTCTATGATCAGTAACAGATTCAGCTTTGTTGAGTACGGTCTAAGAAATCATTCCAGTATCTTTTAGTTGGGAGTTGGAACTAGCACTAATGTGTGAAGGGATGGCGGCTTCCTCATCAGAGAGGCAGAGTTGTTAGTAGCAATCCCTAAACTCCAAAACTGTGTAGCCAGTACCAGACCAGGAGTCACCCTTCAGAGAGGCATGACTTCCTATTTAGGGTCACCCGTCAGAGAGGCATGACTTCCAGCTGGGGTTATAGGCTGGACACCACTAGTATAGATACGAGGCATGTCGATTAAGTAAGAACTCCCACAGTTTCAGTGCTGTATCGAGCTAAGACAGTTACATAAGATTCATAGACCACCCGCTAGATAGGCTTGATCTCATGTGAAATTATCAGTATCTATTTCATGGACCACCCGCTAGATAGGCTTGGTCCCATGTAAAGTTATCAGTATCTGAAGAGATTTGGAGATCACCCACTAAATAGGCTTTATCTCAGATTCATTCAGTCTTTTCTATCGATATCAGAATTAAGGATCACCCGATAGATAGGCCTGATCCTAGTTATCATAAGTCTATTATCAGTGGGTTCAAAAGTCTGTTCCGCTTTCTCAAATAGTCAAAATTATGGTAATGATAAATTCAGTAAGTTAGTGAGAAGGTACCAAGGCCTCAGTTATCAGTGTCAGTAAATTTAGATTCTCAATAAGTCAGTATTCAGGAATCAGTATTCGGAGTTTGTGATATTATGATCATGGTTCATGCATTCATACATGTATTCCTATTTAGCATTCTTATGTCAGTTATCAGTTATGTTCATGCATACAGCCCTTGCATATTAGCCTACCCCACTTTCATACTAAGTACATTCTAGTACTGACGCATTTGCGCTAGGTGTTTTCCCTACTATAGGTTCAGAGGAGCGAGTTCCGGAGTTCCTTTAGAAGACATATTTTGTAGCAGCAGTAGACGCAGCAGTGAGTCCTCATTATCCGAGGATATGTTTACCCTTTTGTATTATATTAATTTCAGTTGTTTTCAGTAGACAGAGTTAGTTGGGGATATGTTCCATCATCCACAGTTCAGATAGTGTAGAGGCTTTTTAGACAAATGTATTAGTATTTAGTTTTTAGTATTGAATATTTTAGATATTTTGAACCTTATGGCAAGTTTCTCCATTTATTATTTATTTTATGATATGCTCAAGTACAGATATCAGAAGTGGGTTAGCTTGTGATCCCTAAGGGTCACTAGCACTGTGTGGCATTTCGGTTCTCGGGAATCGGTGCGTTATATAATCCCTTTTACTAAAGTATCCAACTCACAATTATTCAAGACATTACTCCTAAATATGCCATACACAAGGTCACTATGAACAAGGCTAATATCATGGTTTTCAATACACAAGTTCAAAGGAACGCTTCAATGGGGTACACAATTGAAATACAACCAATAATACTTTGTTATCATCATGAAATACTTACTACAAGCATCACAAAGGATATGGTTAAGAGAGACATAAAGGAAAAAGGAATTCAATCTGAAACACAACCTTCCCCACCCTAATAGTATACCAGTATAAAATGGAAGAAATAGACAAGGATCTAAGCCGAGGTCAGCTATTTCTTTTATTAGAGAATCAAACCCACAATCACCCAAGGCATTTCTCAAAACTTTGACATACACATGGTCACTATGAACAAGACTAATATCATGGCTTTCATCACACAAGTTCAAAAGATCATATCCAATAATATGATCAACATTATAAGCATCAACACTAACTTGAGGGATTTCAATCATATCATTCACTTGTCCAAGTAGTGAGATATTCTTAGGATTACATTGATCATTGTACACACCTAAAGTATTATCAAAGAAGAAAGGATGTACTTCTATACTAGATGTACCCAAAATCACATCACATATTTTAAACTCAAGGGAGTGTAAAATGTACCTAGGTTACGTCGGTTAGCCCGCTTGCTTTGAATTCTTGGACAAGAATACAATTGGAACACCAACAAGTTTGGGAGGGATTTCTTTTAGATTCTCCTTTAGGAATATATCATATTGTCCTTGTACATAAGAAGAACCAATTCTAGGCAAAATGCTAGCACTTCAGTTAGAGGGTAACAAGGGTTCTTTGTGGATAAGATCCACAGTCAAGCATTTCTTTTCCCTTCTAATTTCACTACCCATGGATTCCTTTTCCCTTTTTTGTTTTCACATTCTTTTTGTACCTCACCATCAAAGTTATCTCCACCTTAAGAACCGACCTTATCACCCTCAAATTCTATCACTATCTTTTCTCTTATATGGATGGGGTGATTTTGATTTGATGGATCTTTAGGAGGAGGCATTGGATTTGGTTGGTGATGGATTTGGATTTGTGCTATGGGACTTTGTGGAGTATGGCGTCTTTGGTCAAGTGGATTTAGGAATCGGTGGTTTGAATTTGATGGAGGATTTGGTGGAAATAATCTATCAACATCCACTTTCATTCTAATCATGACACCCTTTATTGATCCCAAATCACCTATTATTGATGCCATTTTGGTTTGCACCATATCCAAATCTCGACTAAGAGCCTCAAATCTGGACATGATTGTTCCAAGAATGTTGTTATCCAAGGTTTGGGAGTGTGAACCTTCGGGTTCCATGGTCAAGTGTACCTAATGAAATAAGTAAAACCTACAAAACGAACAAACACATTAGTTCAAAAAGCCTCACCACCCTCACTATTGATTCTTAGCTCATACTTGGTCTCACAAGCGTTGATACTTTGGCATGTACTTGGCAAGTGAGTGAGGAATAATTCTACTTTGGCTCGGAATAGATTTTTGTTTGATATGACTAAAAGAAAATATGCTTACGGACTTGAACCAACAAGTTGCAACGACTTAAAAATAAGAAAAACACACAAACAACAATGACACGAAAGAAAAGGACTCTAAACTAATTATCAACCTCGTAGGTAGTTACAAGTTTGCTAATTAGCGATAGGATCAACACAAAAGAAACTAGAAACAATAAATTGAAACTTAGAAATCTAATTTAGAACTCAATTTGGTTGTTCACAATAGTAATAATGTGGTAGCTTGTGGTTGGACGTCACTTTTCAAAAATTTCAATTCCCAAATTCTTGTATCAGCTAAACAACACTTAAAGAGAAGAAGAATTTCTGTTTTGAGGGGGAAATATACTAGTTTGGAGCCTTTTTGAGCTCCAAATAAGTTTGAAATGGATTGGTCCCCTCAGGGATACTTTCAATTGTACTAGCTTATCCCCTCTTCCCTTTTGTAAGACTTAGAATATGGTAGGGAATATTATTGTACAAACTATTAGTACACTCTCTTTCTTCAACCTTTTGGGATCAAATCAACTACTTGAATATTCTTCTTCAATAAGATTTGAAGATGATGGATGAACAATATTCAAGAATTGACCAAGTTTGACCACTAGGCAAATGAACCTTAAATTCAATTATTCCTTTAGATCTAGGTTCCCTTTGCCAAGGATAGCTCAACCAACAACAAATAAACCACAAATCGACACAAACAAGATCATAAAAAATGAGATCCCACCTCAAAAGCTTCAAACACACCTCAGCAATGGTGGACTAGCTAAAAAACAACCAAATCTTGTTCTAAAGTTAGATCTAGACTTTTAAGTGCTTGAGAACAAGATTATAACACTAGAAACTATCAAAACAAGCCAAAAATTAGTAGATCTAAGTTGTGAAATTTGTAGTCATTTTAGCTGGCATTCTTCGGGATACAATATTTCAGTCTTTCCGACCTTCAATTTTATATTTTCTTATTGCGTTATGATTGGGGAAGTCAAAGGTATGTCTCGGGAGAGTTTCAGGATTCTTAGATGAGCTAAAGGGCAAGTTTGGATGCCATTCTAGTAGCATCAGGCAATTAGCCTGCACCGTCCGCTGGATCGCCTGACCTAGAAGAAAGCCTGCAATATAGCGGGCGACACATGCTTAATAGTGGTGCTCTAGGGCTCGCGTCGCCTGGTGCCCCAGGCTAAATTTTTTAGCTCATCTAGAAATCTAAGGGTATTTTAGTAATTGTCCAATCCCCTATCAACTTAAACACGGGATTTAATCCCTATAGAGCCAAAATAGAGCCTCATTCATCAAAATTGCTCAAGAACTCTCTCAAGAGTTTCAAAATAAAAACCCAGGTAGTTCAAGATTCGATCGTAGGTTTTCAAAGCAAATTGCATATTTGGAATCCCCAGGTCGTAGGCTTCAAGAATCACCAATTGCTTACTAAATTTGAAGTACGCGGAGTTTTCCTAAAATCTCATGGGCATAGAAATCATGTTTTAAGAAAGGGGTTTTCGAATTCATGTACATATCCATGTTTTAGAAGCTTTAATGATATCATTTTGGCCTTTTGGATTTTCCCCAAAGTGATTTGAAAGTTATATATATATGTATGTAAGTGTTTAAGTCTTGAAATATGAATTGAGAGCATGATATATATGAAATTCCTCTCTTGATATAATTTTTCCCATGTTTCGCATGATATGGAATGTTTCGAAATACATCTTGAAAAGCATGTTATGAAAAGTCTTAAATGATGATTTTGGATTATGATTTTTTCTTCAAAAGAGAGGATTGTTTGTATTGTGAATATTTAATATGCATATAATGAAAGAGTGCATGGTTTTGCCGAAAGTACATGACCACCATATGTTTGATGAAAGTTTTTGCATGGTTTTGACTGGAGTTTCGAAACATGAAATCTTTTATGCAAATTACATGTTTGGGTGGTCAGAAACTATATTTTTATGAAATATCATGCTTATGACATTATGGATTAGAAATAGGACTTGCAAGTCTTGGTATGACGATACCAACTCAGAAAAATTGCCATAACAGACATAGACTAATACAGAAATCAGACTTTATCAGACTTTAATATTTTTAGAGATTTTAGAATGATGCATGCTCAGAAAAGGCTAAAATAGGGAATAAAAAGAGCTTAGGTAGTTTCTTGAAGAAGGCGTGAGTTCAGACAACTCTTTTTCCAAAACCATGATTTGTTGATCCGGGTATATTATCATACGCTGACTTAAGTGTTGTGTGGCGTATCAAACTCAGACACTCCAACCCTTGTGGCAAACTTGGGTTGGGGGCTTCCCCACTGAGTCAATGGCAGATTCCATATAGCCCATGGGATTTTAGACTTGTAGGGGAGTATCACCTAACTCAGAAGTAATACAAAGATCAAAAAACTCTTTTGACAAGAATGTAATATGATTTTTGAAAAATGCCCATGTGTTTTTAGAAATTGTTTTATGCATGACGAGTTGTTGAAAATCGCTCTCATCTATTATGTATGTTCAAATACTCTATTTTGGATTACTTCACGTGCCAGTACTTTTGTGCTGACCCCCCTCCTTCCAGGTTCTGAGGCATAGTCTAGGGGTTTAGCTAATCACTAGATATTTCAGATCGCAGACCAGAATGACCCGTGGTGAGCCTTCTATGATCCAGAAGGCTTGATTTTTTTTTTTACAAATACTATTTTCAGTTATTTTTGGTCTACTGGGGGCCTTGTCCCAATTATTCAAACAGCTTGTTTAATTCATAGTAGAGATTTTGCAGACTGAGTCAGACATTATTATTCAGATATATTTTGGTATTCAGTTTTCAGTATTATGACCATGTTTCCGTATTAAACTGTATTTACACATATTTTTATCATATGAATGTTGTGCATGATTACCAGACTCAGAAGGGGGTTCCGAGCCTTCATGGTTTGGGTTGCTCGTCACGGCTAGGGCCCCGGCTCGGGTCATGACAAACTTGGTATCAGAGCACAGTTCATGGTCCCAGGGTATCTGCGAAATCGCATCGGGTAGAGTCTTGTTTATGGGTGTGTAGCGCGCCACACTTATAAGTAGGAGGCTACTAGGCATTTAGGAATGTTTCCCTTCTTTATGATTTAGTTCGTGCCTTAGAGTCTAAATTATCCCCTAACAGTGCTCTCCTATTTTTTTAGAGAAATAGGTCATGCCTCCTCGTTGAACTATCGATCAGAATGCTCAGGAAAATGAGGTTCGTCCCACCCATGGGATGCAGACCCATAATAGAGCTCATATTCCAGAACCTATCCCTACTCCGAGAGTCCCTCCAGTCCTGACCAGTCCACCTCAGGCTCCACGGACCAATGTTAATAGTCCCCCGACTGCTCACAGAGATTTTAAATGCAGAATTCAGATGGTCTATTCATATGCTGACACAATTGGTAGCTAACCAGGATCAATGATCAAAAGATGTTGGGTCTACATCTGTTACGTCCGAGGCTACTAGGGTTGGTAATTTCATGAAAATGAACTCACCTAAGTTCAATGGCACCAAGGTAGAGGAAGATCCACATGAGTTCATAGATGAGATGGAAAAGATCTTTAAGGTGATGCACGTGGATGAATTAGAAGGGGTGGATTTGGCAACTTATCAGCTGAAGGATGTTGTGAATTAGTGGTACAACGACTGGGAGGATGCAAAAGGTGAGAGTGCTGAGCCCATAGTTTGGGCAAATTTGTGGAAGCTTTTTCTTGATTGGTTCTTTCCTCTAGAGTTGAGGGAGGCCAAGGCGGAGGATTTTATGAATCTGAAGCAGGGCAGTATGAGTGTCCAGGAGTACACTTTAAAGTTTAAGAAACTAGCCCGCTATGCACCGGAGCTGACTGGCAATATGAGAGTTCAGATGAGGAAATTTGCATCCGGCCTTTTAAATGACTTGGTGCACGACTGTCAGGGAGCGATGCTGAATCGGGATATGGATTTTGCTAGAATTTCAGTCTATATGCAGTAGGTAAAGCAGAAGAAGAAAAATATTTCTGAATCTAGGGAAAGAGAAAGACAACCTAAGAGAGCCAGAACTGCAGAACAGTATCACAGTTAGCCGTACAGTGGTAAGTGGGGTAATAAATAGTAGAAGAAGAAGAACTAGGGTAATGCACAGTCTGCAGCTAGTACCTTAGCGCCCAGACCACCAACCGCCAGGCGATCACAGAGTTTTTAGACTATTCATAGATCTAGAGCTCAGGATACACAATCACAGGGAAGTGTGATCCAGCAGTACCGTCCATTTCCGTGATGTGAGACTTGCGAGGGGCATCATCTCGGGAGGTGTCAGTTAGGCACACTTTTATGTTATTCTTGTGGTCGGTCAGGCCACCTCTAGAGAGATTGTCCATCTGTTAAGAGAACTACTGGTGGTGCTAAGTCGCAGGCTAATTCTTCGGCACCACCTCCACCTCAAAAGGGTGCCACATCAGTCATCGAGAGCAGTTACAACTGGTTGTATGCGTTGACTAACCGCCAGGAGGCGGAAGCCTCACCAGATGTTGTCACTGGTACGTTACGAAACTTCTTTTGTGATGTTTATGTGTTACTTGATACTGGGTCTACCTTGTCTTATGTGACCCCGTATGTGGTTGTTGATTTTGGGTTTGAGCCCAAAGTGATTTCTGAACCTTTCTCTAGTTCCACACCGATGGATGATTCTGTTGTGGCTAGGAGGTTGTATAAAAAATGTGTTGTGTCTATTTTCGACCGAAATACTGAGGAAGACCTCATAGAACTTGATATGGTCAATTTTGATGCCATCTTAGGGATGGACTGGCTTCACTCGTGCTTTGCCACACTAAATTGTAGGACTCGAAAGGTCACCTTTTCTTTTCTGAATGAGCCAGCAATTGAATGGGAAGGACACTCTTTAGCACCTAGAGGGCACTTCATATCTTACCTTAGAGACTGAAAACTCATTTACAGAGTTGTTTATATTACCTAATCCGAGTAAAAGGCTCCAATATTGACAGTCCTTCTCTTCAGTCAGTCCCAGTAGTGTAAGAGTTTCCAGAAGTCTTTCCCAATAATCTCCTAGGAATGCCACCTGATAGGGAGATAGATTTTGGCATTGATATGTTGCCAGATACTCATCCTATATCTATTCTGCCATATAGAATGGCACCTGCAAAACTAAAAGAGTTGAAAGAATAGTTAGCAGATCTTCTAGATAAAGGTTTTATCAGACCTAGTGTTTCCCCTGGGGTGTACCGGTGTGCTTTTTGTGCGAAAGAAAGATAGGTCCCTAAATATTTGCATAGATTACCGTTAGTTAAATAAGGTCACTATCAATAATAAATATTCTCTTCCTAGGATTGATGATATTTTTGACCAACTTTAGGGTGCTAAGTGTTTTTCTAAGATAGACCTTCGTTCGGGATACCATCAGTTAAAAGTTAGGGAGTCAGACATTCCCAAAACAGCTTTCAGAACTCGATACAGTCACTATGAGTTTCTAGTTATGTCCTTCGAGTTAACTAATGCCCCTACAACCTTCATGGACCTTATGAATAGAGTTTTCCGATAGTTTCTTGACCTGTTCATCATTGTATTTATTGATGATATTCTGATCTATTCCAAAAGTGAGGAGGACCTTGCCAATCACCTCTGAATTATCCTTCAGACTCTTAAGGATCATCAAGTATATGCTAAGTTCTCCAAATATGAATTCTGGATGAATGCTATTGCCTCCTTAGGGCATATCGTGTCCAGTGTCAGGATTAGAGTGGATCCCCAGAAAGTTGAGGCAGTGAGAAAATGGCCCAGACCCACGACTCCAACCGACATTCGGAGCTTCTTGGGTTTGGCGAGTTATTACAGAATGTTCGTAGAGGGTTTTTCCTCCATAGCTGCTCCACTTACTAGATTGAATCAGAAGAAGGTGAAGTTTTTGTGGTCTGACTCTTGTGAGAGTAGTTTTGAGAAATTGAAAGACAAATTGACTACAACTCCTGTTTTGAATCTTTTGGAAGGTACAGAGGGTTTTGTTGTGTATTGTGATGCATGCAGAGTGTGACTTGGTTGCATACTTATGTAGCATGGTAAGGTAGTATCTTATGCATTTAGGCAGTTGAAGGTGCATGACCGGAACCACCCTACTCATGATTTGGAGTTAGCGGCTGTGGTTTTTGCACTTAAGAGCTGGCGGCACTATTTGTACGGAGTGGATGTTGATATATTTACTGACCACAAGAGTTTATAGTATTTTTTCTCATAGAAAGAATTAAATCTCAGGTAGAGACGATGGTTGGAGCTTCTGAAGGATTATGACATAAGCCGCATTACTATCCGAGTAAGGCAAATATGGTTGCCGACGCCCTCAACAGGTTATCTGTGGGAAGTCTTTCTCATGTGGAGAAAGTAAAGATGGAGATGGTAAGATATATTCACCAACTTGAAAATCTAGGAGTACGACTTTTGGATTCCGAAGATGGAGGAGTGGTTGTCCATAAGATAGCTAAATCTTCCCTTTGTGCAGAAGTTAAAGAGAAGCAGGTTGAGGATCCCATTTTGATGCAAATCAAGAAAGATGTGGGTCAACAAAAGGTGATGTCTATTAAGATTGGTGGTGATGGTATTTTGAGGTATTAGGATAGATTATGTGTACCAGATGTTGATGGTTTGCGAAAGAGAATCCTTGATGAGGCTCACACTTTGAGGTATGTTGTACACCCAGGATCTACTATGATGTACCATGATTTGAAAACTTTGTATTGGTGGAATAAAATAAAATGTGATGTAGTTGACTTTTTTTCCAAGTGTTTGAACTGTCAACAAGTAAAGGTGGAACATTTGAGGCCATGAGGTACTTCCCAAGAGATAGCTCTGCCTTTGTGGAAGTGGGAGATGATAAATATGGACTTCATTACAGGACTTCCGAAGTCCTGAAACCAGTATAATTCCATATGGGTAATTATGGATAGGCTGACCAAGTCAGCACACTTTCTGCCTGTCAGGACTAACGATTCGGGAGAGGATTATGCCAAGCTGTTTATTGCAGAAATAGTTCATTTTCATGGGGCACTTGTGTCTTTCATATCTGACCGAGGTACGCAGTTTGCTTTGTAGTTTTGGAGATATTTTCAAAAAGGT